>NC_044507.1:18732043-18804543 GCF_902362185.1 Chanos chanos
ATTGGTGTGACAAACTTTCTTTGCAGTACCACTAATGAGATATCCTGGAAGAAATCTGTAAGAGAAGTACTCTTGGAAATTTTACAGTAAACTTGTCAAGTTTGCATTTCTAATGTATGGGCTATTATTTTTATTATCGAAAGTATGTATGGGCTATTATTAACATATTCCAAGTTGCATTTATGTATGTATCAGAAGTAGGCCCATTTGTGTTGTTCTCCTCAAAAAAAGAAAGAAAAAAAATACACTTAGACATCTTTAGACATATCAAAAGACTTTTAAGTTTTGCAGAGATTAAATTCATGCTCTGTTGTGTGTGTGTGTTTGTTTGTTTATTTTTCAGGAGGAATTCTTTCGCAGTGGCATTAGTAGAAGACTGGATTTAGTTGCTCTGCCGTGTGAGCTGTACTGGAACAGGGTGCATGGACACTGTGAGAATGAGTGTGAACGAGAAGGGGGGATACCTGGTGGACATTGGAGGCAGCTTCACTGAGGATGCCCCCAGACCCCCGGTCCCTGGGGAGGAGGGGGAACTGGTGTCCAGCGATGGCAGGCAATATAGCCACGGTTTTTACTCCTCCAAAAGCGAGAGCCTCAAGAGCGAGGCCTCCACGGCTACGCCCAGAAGGCCTGACCTGGACCTGGGCTACGAGCCAGAGGGCAGCGCCTCTCCAACACCCCCCTACCTGAAATGGGCCGAATCTCTGCACTCTCTCCTGGACGATCAAGATGGGATCCACCTGTTCAGGACTTTCTTGAAACAGGAGGAGTGCGCCGACATGTTGGACTTCTGGTTCGCCTGCAGCGGCTTCCGGAAACTGGAGGCCAACGAAGGCAACGAAGACAAGAAGGTGAGGTTAGCGAAAGCGATCTACAAAAAATATATCTTGGACAATAATGGGATAGTTTCCAGACAGATCAAACCAGCCACAAAGAGCTTCATCAAAGACTGCGTGATGAAATTGCACATCGACCCCGCTATGTTTGACCAAGCTCAGACTGAAATCCAGACCATGATGGAGGAGAACACCTACCCTTTGTTTTTGAAATCGGACATTTATTTGGAATATACCAGGACGGGAGGTGAGAGCCCCAAACTGTACAGTGACCAGAGCTCCGTGTCGGGGAACGGCAAGGTGTTGCCTGGGTATTTGCCGACTCTGAACGAGGACGAGGAGTGGAGGTGCGAGCAGGAGCCGGAGGAACATCCAGAGAGCGACCCCACCCCCAGTAATCGGCTCACCCAGAAGCTGCTTCTTGAGACGGCCCCTCAGCGCGTGGCCAGCAGTAAGAGATACCAGGAAGGCCAGGAGTACAGGTAAATCCTCAAAACTCAGAGAGAGGGAGAGAGAGAAAGAGGGAAAGCAAGAGTATGAGTGAGCCTGATCTCCCCCCCCCCCGCTGCACGTACAGCCTGAAAAAGGAGATAAAAAGGAGAGAGTCAGAGTTTAGCACAGCCCACCATAAGAGATGAGAAGAATGCAGTGTAGGCAGGGAGCTTAAAGCGCCTGTGACTTTGGTAGCTAGGCAGTGACTAGGTCACAGGAGTGTCTTTACCTGCTGTGAGGAGGGTGCAAGCGGGTTCTCTTTGTGCTCTCTGTGCAGGTGTTCTCTGAATGACAGGCTTTTATGGTAGAATAAAGCTTCCCCTCAAAAAAGCCCGACATGATTCCTCTTTTGAGTGTGCAAAATGGAGACCCTGGGTTTAACTGCAGTAAAAGAAGTTAGAAAGTGTTCCTCACAGAAGAGATTCATGTAAATTAGACCGTTAGAGAACTCTACTTAATTTTTTTTTTTTTTTAATCTACTGTCTAGCTAAAATGTCTAAAGATTTTTTTTTTCTCTTTTTTTAATCATCTCTGCTGTGAGAAACTTGCTTTCGTTTCTGAAGAACATCCTTATCTGTGTTTACCTGTGCTTTTTTTTTGTTTTAATCTAAAAGCATGTTTTATGACATGATCAGTTGTTTTATGAAACAAAACCTTTTCATTTCGTTCCAGCTGCATTTCACAGAACCACTTTTGCTTTTGGAATCAGGAATTTCTTCCCTTTAGTACCATGCGTGGCACATGTCTTTTATCTGCAGAGACAGGGATTTTAGAAAGCATGCTGTTACATTTACAACAAATCACTCGGTGCATCAGAACCCTCTGTCCCTTCATATGAACGAAATGGGATTTGGAGATGTGACTACTTAAGGATCTAATCCTTGTCCTGTTGGAATGGAAAGTTATGCTTGTGGGCTTTTGAGCAAGCAATGCTGAGGATTACAAAGCTTTTGTACCAGTGATTTTAAGACCACATATCAACAGTCTTACTGTTGTTGTTGTTTTTCTTTGTTTTGTTTTTTTTTTCTTCTATTTTTGGTTGGGGGGTTGTACATGTTTGCTGTCTCTGAATTTGTGCAATATAATTTTATTTCACAAACGTTGAGGCTTAAATGCTAAGCAGGCGTGCTAAGCTGGAGGAGGAGGAGGATGAGGAGGAGGGATTTGCTCAGACTGACTTAGCCTCTGTAAAATGTTCAGGAACACATTGTATTTCTGCTCCTCAAATGCGTTCAACAGCACTGCTATGCGCTGCTAGCAGCCTCACAGGCAGAGATGGTGTGGAATTGTGGAATTCTATCTGTAGAGGTTGACCCAGATTTTTTTCTTGCAACTGTCTCAGACAAACTTTGACATCTGTTGAAGATACAATCACACACTTCGGACCAAGAGCACGGTTCAGCTCTGTCATGCTTGTTTAAAGATGAAAACAACCCTAGGGGTAAAGGGATTTTTGACAGCAACAACAAAAAAAAGAAAAACAGAGTTAAAATCACTTTTTAAATTTCTTTTTTACCTCCGTGTTTCTGAGACAATATTGTGTCTAACACATCATTGTCTTTATTTCAGAGGAGACCATTTTTCCAACTATTTTTCAGATGAGTGTCTTTGCAGAATCTAAATTTCTTTTTCTTTTTTTTTTTCTTTTTTTCTTTCTTTTCCTTTTTTGATGTGAGAGGGCACCTCTTTTTAACAAGCTGCAACTCGTGACAAAATGAAAGACTTTGATTTTCAGAAACCACAAAAACACCCTCAACACTCCACCCAAGTGAATGTATATTCCATGGCCTCTGGTCGGGATTTTTAATTAAGATGAGCAAATGTATTTTTGAAGTAGTTCTCAAATTATTATTTCATTAGATGAAGTATTTGGCTGGAATTACAAAAAGATTTTGTTCATTTTTAAATAGCCTTTTAGGATCACCCTGCAGGTTTTTTGTCTAACTGAATTTTGCATTAGTCATATGCCCGTTGTTTCCTTTAAAATGACGGTTTAGTGAGATTATCCGGTTTTGATTTGGGTAGACTGGTTCGGTTTGCTGAACTGTCGGCTGAGCGGTTCTTTTTCCTCTTCCTCTTTAAATCTGGTTTGAGTTTTCGAATGTGATGCACAGGTGGCCTGAACTGGTGATTTAGATTTGGCGTCGCTGCTTTTCTTTAACAAACCAACCGGAGTAGTCCGAAAGCAAATTTATTCCATTTACAGGCCTGGAAAATCATGAAAACAATGTCAAGATCATCTCGGCAAAACCAAGAGAGGTGGATTTTTATGTTACACAAACCTTTTTGCAGAAACT
Source organism: Chanos chanos (assembly GCF_902362185.1). Classification (NCBI taxonomy): domain Eukaryota; kingdom Metazoa; phylum Chordata; class Actinopteri; order Gonorynchiformes; family Chanidae; genus Chanos; species Chanos chanos. The sequence goes on from NC_044507.1 coordinate 18,735,669, forward strand.
TGCCTGAAAGGACTTGCACTAAGATGGTTCTTTGACTCTGGTCGGTGTAGATGTTCCACATCTAGTTCCGCAGGGCAACTGAGTCAACCTTAGCATGTCTTTCAGAATTTAAATTTTTTTGTTTTGTTTTGAATATCCCCATTGAGTGAGTGGTAGATCAGAGGTACTGAGGCTGAGAAACAGATAGCAAGGGTCATTCCCTCATATGTGCCTTAGTGAAGGAATACAGCTTCACTTTAGTCGGTCTGTGGAGATGGAAACCCTGCAGTATTCATATGTAAAATTGGGGGGGGGGGCTAAGATCAGATAATCATTGTCTTAGATAAAGAGAGGTGTGTAAATCAGTGGAACATCAGTGCTGCATACAACAGTTTAATGGTCTCTCAAATGCGCATCAGGATTTCTGTCAGTGCTCTTTGGTGTTTTAGTAAGGGCTTAATATTCAACGGTTTCTTTTTCTTTATCTTTCTTTTTTTTTCTTTTTTGCAGCATTCCAGCAGTACCTGTATACATTTTAAGTGATGCGATGTTGTCAGAACATCATTACCACGGTATCAAGTTGCAGTAGGCAAGACACCCTTATCTCGTGTTTAACATTCGATTTCAAACCACAGAAAATTCAATCAATCAGTTTTTGGATCTCTTGAATAATATAGAGGCTCCACAAACCCCATGATGGTTTTGGCAGCCTTTGTTTTGAGAGAAATCAAATGGAATATAAAATGATAGGCATGACTACGCATGCTGGTAAGGGCTGGGGGAGCCTTTCTCCTCGGGGCTCCATCTCTCTGATACCCTGAATATTGACATGCCTGCTGCTTGAATCATTAGAAGGCTATAGTTTGGATTGAGAGCTGGGAATAATCACTGGAGGCCGCAGTAGGCCGCAGTCTGCCTCCACTCCTTTTCCCTGCTCCTTAGCCTCAGTATTTACCGCTCATAAAGAAATGCCTCACTTTTTGCGGAATGTCCAATTTGCAGGTAGGAGTCAGCCATTTCCCGCTGTTCTGCCCCGTAGACAGAGACCTGCTCTCTGTTTAAAAAAGGGATCTGGATTTAGGTCTGTGTTTTCTGTGGTCCTTGCTCAGTTGATTCTTCTTATTTGATTAGCTTGTCATTTTTGTCGTCAGATATTGATTACAGATTTTTTTTTTTCTAGGGCAAGCTATGTTTTGACATAAATTTTTCCACATATACCACTTGTGTGCCTGCAATAAGTGCATTTTTTTTTTCTTGTCAAGCTACCAATGAGATGCTGTCATCCGTATATGCTTTATCATGTTAAATAAGCGATCAAGCACTTTTACTTAATTTAACTGTAGCTTTGGGCGTTTTTTATTCTTCTAGTATTATCACTGTTTTGTTGGTTTAAAGACCTCAAGTATTCTCTTTCAAAGAAGCTTAAGCTTCTCTTAGTTGTTTTTTGTACTTTAATGTCTTTGTAATATTAGACAATGGTTCTACATGCTGGATGTAGTCAACTGATGTGCTCTGTGCTCTGAACTGAGCTGTGATACTGTTGCTGACTGGTTTGTTTTCTTTTTTTTAGTCTAATACTTAGGCCTATTGTCAGTAAGTCAGTAAGGCTCACTGCAGATGTTGCATGTTTTAATCTGAGGTTCAAATGCTGACGTTCTTGATGGTATGTAAATGTTGAGAGAACTGTTTCCTTTAAATAAAGAAAGTGATTTGTTTAAGTCTAATATAAAATTGCATGATTGGCAAAGTTGAAAACAGCCCCCACCACCCAGATAGAGCACTGTCCTAAACGATGGTTCCACCAAATCTTCAAAGTGTTACAGGAGAAAAGAAATATCTGTCCATGTCTGCTCCCCCACACTTGAAAGGATTGGCAATATTAGCAAGACTGTAATCCTAGTAGAGTATAATATCACTGTCATGCTAAATTTCCATCAGTCCTTCTTGCGTGGTGCTAAGTCTTGCTTTTCTTAAAGAAACCAGGGTGTTGAACAGTTTTTGTTTTCCAACATTATTTTTGCAGATGATTTTTTACACTGTTTGCGAGGCTATATGTTTAGTCAAGATTAAACTAACTGTTATCTGTGACTTATTTGTTAAGATATGGTGTATCAGCAGAGTTGGGAAAATTCGGCGCCGTACATTGTGGCCGGCAACGTTTTAATTTACTTTACATTTGATAATTTTACAATGGTGCTGAGAGGCAACAAGGTCAAAGTACGTTTATTGAGAAGCCAGGTGTGCAACAAGCCTAACAATCAAAAATGGAAAAATGCTCCCAGGATATGTTGATTACACAGCAAAAAAGGCAAGTTCAGAATGACTTAAGTCTTACATCCTGAACTTTATGTTAACGGGTTTTGTGGCATTGGTATCCACACATTGGGGAATTTCTCCCCCATTTAACAAAGGGAATGAAAGTGGTTTACCTAACAGACTGTTAGACTTTTTTTTTTCACAGATAGTATTATTTGCCAGCTGATGCTGCTTTTTAGATAACAAAAGTTGGCGACGTCTAGGTCTAGTTGACAGAAATTTGGTGTGCCATCATAGTTCTACAACCTCTGCACACTATGTAGTTTTTTTTTATCAGGTTGTAATTACCTGTTAAACAGCATAACATCTATAAATTCATGTCTCTGTAGAGGGCATTTGACACTGCCCATTCTTTTATACATTGGGTTTATTTAACCGTAGACAAAGCACCGCATATGTTTTAAAATCTCAAACGGTGATGTTTTTTCAGGATGTTTAGAATTCATTGTCCAGGAAGATAGTCTGAGGTGTTCTGCAAGGCTCCTCTTTTGGTCCATTTGATTTGCTCAGGCCTTACTCAATTCATTTGTATGATTGTACGCTTATGATGAAGTCAAATGGGTTGACTTTATACTTTAAGGCTTTTTAAGACCCTCTGTTTAATTGCAGTGTAGTGTAAATGTACACTTTTTGAGGAGGCTCTCAATTAAACATAAGCAACCTTCCTCAGTGTCCAAGATGCACACTCACACACACGCATATATGTAAGGAATGGTGGAGTAGAGATGATAAAGCAAGCCTGCTGTGTGCTTTCTGTTTCAGAGTAATCGGTAAATCAGTTCGCTGAAGACCGCAAGCTTGCCAGAAGCTTTCTAAAGTGATATATAATGTGTTGATGTTTGTGTTATTTGTGGAAATTATATGGGCGGCGAGTCACATTTCATTGCTATTCATTCACAGATGGAAATGGTAAGATACAGTTACGGCAAGCTGTAGCAATGTGTAAATCATTGTCGCCCATCACGTGTGTGTGTGTATATATATATATATGTATATATATATATATATATATATATATATATATATATCTACACACACATATATGTAATATTTTTTCAATTGATAAAGGGTGTTTCAGTGCAGTCATGTCTCATCTTTCCTCTTTGCTCTATGCTATGTTCACAGACATGCGCAGTGGAGAGAACCCATCAACCCTTACTACGTCAACACAGGCTATGCCTTGGCTCCCGCAACCAGTGCCAACGATAGTGAGCAGCAGAGCATGTCCAGTGACGCAGACACACTCTCCCTGACCGACAGCAGTGTGTACGTACACATCCAAACACACACACACACACACACACACACTCATGCACTCTTCCCTCACTGCCTCTCTGACAGTGCCGTGCACGCCGTAGACATCCCCTCACAAACACACTGCGGTGGATTATTCCGGCGCACGGCTTTGCTGAGCTGAAAAATAAAATAAAAAAAATTTGCCACGTATCTTCAAGTCATTTTTTTTTTTTAGCAGGATTTGCCTGTTTGCCACCACTGATCCTGCAGAGCTAGAAATAAACTGAAAAAAGAGACACAATTAAAAGCCAGTCTTTTTTTTTTTTTGATTCTGGTCGATCCAGACAGCTTTGGGCAGGCTCTGGTCTCAGAACGGTGTCTCGTGAACAGAGATGAACTCTCTTCATAGAGCTGTGGGTATGGACACAAATCTGCTCTCCTCTGAGGAAGGCCATCTGCTCATTAACCACGCCAATGAAAGCTCCTAAATGTCATTACTTATGCTAATTATAGAGCCTCAAATTGGGAGGTACTAAGGGCCGTGGACTGTAATTTGAAGGCATCAACTTGTTTCCTTTTAAATTAGGTTACTTCGAATTTAAAGAAAATAGTCTTTGCATTGTTGTCAAGGACAAAAGGGTATTGACATAATAAAGAGATATTAATTATTGAAAGCAAAAAAAGCTCCCCGAGTGTACTTGTGGAGAGAAAATGTGTCCATTTGACATTCTGTTGGTTTAATGTTTTTTCTCTGCCAACAATGATTTCTTGTAGAATTTGAGTGAAAGTCCCTAAAGGAAACAAAAACAAAAACAAAGGCATGTATTTTCACAGACAGAAAACAAATAGAAAGGAATTATTTATCAATCGAACATTCACTGACCATCCTGTTGTCCCAACCACCCATCTGATACACTCAGTTTTCCACTTGAGGCTCTGTCCCAAAGCACACGCTGTTATTCAACGCAGTCCACCCCCCCCCCCCGCTCTCCCAGTCTTCCTCCTTAACAGGAAGTGTGTTTCCTTTGATGGAGTTGAGTGAGGATGTGTTGGCAGAGGGAAAGAGGCCAAAAAAAGAGGAAAAAAAAGGGTGCGTGTGAAGTTCAGAGATGGCACTGGGGAGCTGCGTTAAAGAAACATGAAAGCCAACTCTGCAGGACACAAACATGTGTCTGAAGTAGTGTAGATTAGAGGCCATTATCTGCTGTTTGCCTCAGAGCCCTTGCTGGAGTGGATGGGTACTCAGCAGGACCCTCAGTAGTAGGGGGATTAAAGCTTATGGTGTCCATGTCAGAGAGGGACACCCAGCTGACAATGCTCTGATGCTTCCACTCGTTTCTGCTAACGCTTCAGACACGCCACCGAAATTCGCTTGAATGAACTCCGTGTTTTAACTTCTTCTAATCGAACAAGTGTTTTACATTTGTGATTTTTCTCGTGTTGTTCGGCTGGTCAACCCTCAATCCGTGGCAATGCTGCCGATAAATGTTAGACGAACATCTGAAAATGTTACATATCGTTTTTTTTTTCCCTCCAACTTTAGATGTCGAGGATCCTTGTCATGGTTTTATACATCAGGCTATTAACATATATTATAGTGTTTCACAGCTCGTAATAGAACACGATGTTCTTTCTTTGTGTGTATTGTTTATTTTCCTCTCAGAGATGGGGTTCCACCGTACAGATACCGCAAACAGCATCGAAGAGAGATGCACGAGAGTGCCAAAGCTAACGGGCGTGTGCCACTACCTCACATTCCTGTAAGTATACCTGCTGTTTACACAAGAGCAAAACTACTCAATGCTTACATGTCTCAGGCATTGTGTTCTTTTCCTCCCCTTTCTCTTCCTCTGTCTGCCTGCTTGCCTGTCTGTCTGTCTGTCTGTCTGTCTCCTTCCCTCTCTTTCTCTGTTGTTTCTCTTTTTCCTGTTTTCCATGTGTCCATCATCTCAGGTCTCTCCCTCTTTTTTTTTTTTGTCATTTCCTCTTCTCCCACTTTACTCTTTGTTTCCTCCCTTTCTCTCTCTCTGTCTCTCTCTCTCTCGCCCTCTCGCTCTCTCTCTCTCTCTTGCTCTCTGTCTTCCTCTCTCCCCTTCCATCTTGAAATGAATGTGCATTCTTAAGATGCTCAGTGGAGGCTGTAGGCTTTGATCATGTGCTGGTGAATAGCTGATGTGTAGTGTGTGTGTGAGAGAGGGAGAGGGAGGATGCTGTCTAAAGCGTTTCTTATGCTTCTCTTCAGCTGGATGTGCTCGGTTCCCCTCTGATGGCAGGCTTCCCCTGCTGCAACAGCTCCAGCATAATTGGAGCCTCTGAGTCAGGAATCCAATTTAAAAAAGCAAACAGACGCTCCCTTACCAGGGGCTTGGCTCATCATGGTCTAAAATGAGAGCAATTCTAGCTGTAACATCTCCTATTTAACTGAGATGGTCTAATGGCAGCGCTCTCACCATTTGCGAACATACGTGTCTGGGACTAAACAGTATCGCTCAGGTTATGAATGCTATAAAACCATTTGTAGCGCTCTGAATTGGCCTCAAATGTATATATTTTTTCATTCTGGCTATAGGTTTTGCAACAAGAATGATTCAGATCTTCACACAAATAATTCTCTCTAAATTGTCATACAGGACAGGCAGGCCTATCCACCGCATGCTTTGTCTCTCGGATATGGAGAGAGCGAGAGAGAGAGAGAAAGAAAAAAAGGCTTTCTGTTCTTAAAGGGAGGTCTGCTGCAGTGAAGCGGTGACAGTAGCCATAACATCTTGTGGAGAGTAGACAGATATTGCCGCTTCACTGGGAGGGTGAGCAGCGTGGGCTGGGAACGAGTCAAATGAATTCAAACAAAACTCAGCCACAGAACAAAGGCACGAGGGAGAGAAGGATTCAGATAAAAGTTTGACCCTTGTAATCAAGCTTTTAAAAGTCCTCAAGTTTTAACCGGATGTGCTTCAGAAGCAGCCTTCGAGACTGTTTGTAAATAGGTTTTTTTATTTTTTTTATTTTTTTATAAAGCCTGCAGCCTGTTTTGTAGCATTCCATGTGTTTCATATGGAGAGGTTAGGTGATCAGGCCTGCAGGGATGTCTGCTTATTCACTGACATCTGCTGATACAGCCACTTGACGTCTGATGCGTTCTTCCAAGGGCGGTAATGATTTTAATTTTCGTAGGTCGTAAGAGGAGCGTAGCGTTTTCAGTCTTTGACGAGAGTTTTCCTCCTGCTTCCCACGACCACACAAAATCAAAGGTGTAGCATCTTCAAGCTTTGATCGGACTTGCTCCGGGGCCAGTCTCCAAGTCTATTTGCAAGTCCATATTTTTAGGTGAATAATGCGATTCCCAAGCTAGCATAAAAGTAGAAAACAGTTCGATCTATCCCTTTGATCTAATGATATGACTCATTTTTTTATGATTTAATCTGCACTGATTAAGAGTGATTATTGCTGTTATCCTGTCAGCCATTAAGGAGCCAGCTCCACATAAGACGTCTCAGTTGACTTGGCCTTGTGCAAGAGGACATTGAGATGAAAGACAGCAGAGGCCGGGTTTGGCTAAAGCCATATTCACATAAAAGGTTTTTTTTTTTTTTTTATGGAGTCAGTTGACATTGTAGGCAGCAAACTGCACCTTGGCTGGAGTTTATCAGAGTTAGACACTGTCGTTTCCATTTGCACGCAGGCCTTATGTTGTATTTGTCTGATAAATGTGTCTCGCCTGTTTTGATACTGACGTCTCCTCTCTCGTTACTGCGCAAAGATCGTTTCGTTGTCTCTCTCTCTCTCTCCCCTTTGCCTACACATCTAACCACTCCCTTCTTTCACTATCTCTCTTTCTCCAAGAACAAAGCTCCCTGAAAGTCAACGTGTGGTCCTTCTGGTCTAAAATCTGGCATCCAATTCTTCTGTTTGCAGCGCACAAACCGGATGCCAAAGGATATTCACGTGGAGCCAGAGAAGTTTGCGGCCGAGCTGATCAGCAAGCTGGAGGGAGTGCTGAGAGAGCGGGAGGCGCAGGAGAAGCTGGAAGAACGACTCAAGAGAGTCCGACTGGTACGTGTCCGAGGCCAAGCCACCTGCCTCTGCATTTCAAGAGGCTCTTCAGCCTTTTTTTTCCCACCTTCAATATCTCTTCAACGCGTATCTGTTTTACAGCTTAAGAGCGTCGGGTTTTTCGGCTTCTCCTTTCCGTAATCAACTTCTTCAGAGTTGACTTGGCGGCCCGGAGCGCATATGTAATCAAAAAAAAAAAAAGAAAAGAAAAGGAAAAACAACACAAAAAAAAACAAAACCCCTAGCGTATTTCTCTCAGTGGCAGATGACTTAGCGGCACTTCTGCCGTCGCTTTGAAAAGAGTTTCAGATGGAGTTTATCAGGGAGCTGTGTTCATTTATGTAGCTTTTGTTTTGGGCATCAGGTGGAACACCTGCAGATTGAAGCACCGGCGAGAGCGCTGCAGTGTAATGACTTTGTTTGAAGTGCGTCGGGGCGTGAAGAAATGCCTGCGCGCTCCGCAAAATGGAATCTTTTTCCAAACACAAAGCCCGGTGTTAAAGTCTCAGGGCTGATAATTTATTGTAGCTTGGCCTCCTGCTAGAGAGGAAGTGCTGTCAAGCAACAGTAGGTTTTAGTTATTAAGAACTCAGCCCGGGAACTTTGTTGTGTCTTAATTGATATTCTCATTGTGGCCTCATCCTCAGAGATTAGCGGTTTCTTTTTTTTTTTTTTTTTTTTTTGATTCAGTACCTTTCAGAACTGAAGCATCTAAACTCATTTCAACTTGTTCCATTTGTAGTCTTTTTATGATTTTGTATCCATAGCACGTTAGCATTCTTACTCTGCAATTTCTCATGGGTAAACAGTGACGAGTTGAATTTTGTCTCTGACAAATAACTGTCTGAACAGTTTAGTCTATGAAGTTTTCTCTCCGCACACTTAGAATATGGATGACAGAGGGTTGCAGAACTACCTTTGCTGGAATCCAGATGCTGTGTTTTAAATGAAGTAAAAGTGTCAGATCCAATACATCAGAGAGAGATTACAACTGGTCTCACTTTTACTGAGAATTTTAGAGAAACCAAAAAAAACGTAAAAACGCAGGTTTGAAAATGAACGCACGTCTTTCAGACATTCTTTAGTCATTGTTAAGATCGGATGACATGGCTTCCAGATGACCATGACTCTGTACTGTTCAACCCTGTTCACTGCTTTGTTAGGCCCATAATCTTTTCTCTGTTCCTTTTCACGCGTTTTTAGAAACAAAGTCGGCTATCTGTCCTCTCCAGTGTTGTTGTTCAATTTTTTTTTCACAGACTCTATAATATGTGTGTAAAATTTCACTCAAAAAATACATTTCTCCTGTTATCTTAAGTTTATCTAACATAAACTCTTTTGCACGGAACATGTCCCCCCCAAAAAAAAAAAGAAAAAAAAAGTAACATACAGAAGCAACGACATTGCTGTCAACTCTGCTGTCTTCTGTTCTGCATGGTGATCTTGACCACTAGTGCAATAATTATCTGGAAGTCATCCCAAGCCATATCCGCTGCACTGACTTGTTGGCACCTTGCGTTTTGGGTGGCTGCAGGTTCTCAGCCTCCATCCCCTGTACTTTTTTTTTTTTTTTTTTTTTGGCATAGTAGGTGTAGAGCAGAGTATGAAGAGATGAGCTGTCCAGCTGTTCAGACAGAAATATCAGTGTGTGCCAAATCCTCTAAAAGCCTCAGCTACCTGCTTGGTTTCTGATACCTGGAAAGGGCATCAAAGCGACGCTCACATAAATTACCCCCACTCCCCACCTCCGCCTATCCTCTGCCTCCCACCTGCAGTTGCCGTAGTCACCAAAAGTCATGAGCAAGTTTGCAAGAGAACAAGATGCTGTGGGAAGTTCTGCCAACTCGGGTCACGCAGGAGACGTTCCGTGACACCGGTGAAATTGGAGACTGAGATGACGTTCCTGTGGGCTTGGTTTCCTTTCTTTTATAATTGAGCCTTGGCTGTAGGTGGCGTGACAGCTGATAATTCTCTCTCTACTGAGCACATGCATAAAGCAAGAAACAGCATGTGTGAGATGAAGGAGGTCAGGTGATGGAGCCCGCAGAGACATCTGCTTGTGTACCTGCATCTGCTGGTATAACTTTGTAACATTAGAAATGTTTTTCCAAGAGTGGTAGTGATCTTCATTTTCACAGATCATTTGAATGGTATCTTCTATCACAGATCATTTAATTACTACCCCCCTCCCCCCCCAACCTAAACAGGAGTTCAGAGAAAAGTCTATCAAGTGTGGAAACGGCTTTCTCTGTCTTCCTCTTGATGTCAACAATATATGTTCTTTTATCACCTTGCAGTTTTGCTCAGTTTGATGTCATTCGCTCTTTTATTGTAGCATCTAAAGCAAGCTCTTTTTTTGTCTTTTGCAGGAAGAGGAAGGTGATGATGCAGATGTCTCCTCAGCGCCCTCTTTGACTAGTCATAGACTGCCCCCTGCTGTGCATACGCAGCACTACAGTGCTCGCTACTCCGACATGAGCTACAACGGCCTGCAACTGCGTGACGCGCACGAGGAGAATCCCGAAAGCATCCTGGACGAACACGTCCAGCGCGTCATGAAGACGCCCGGCTGCCAGTCGCCCGGCACGGGCCGCCACTCGCCCAAGTCCCGCTCTCCGGACGGGCTGCCCGCGGGCAAGATGCCCGGCCTCATGATGCCGCCGTCGGGCGGACAGGGCAAGCACCAGGCCAGGCTGGGGCCCAAAGGCGACACCGCGCACATGTACCATCACAAACACCACGTCCACCATGCCATGGGCGGCAAGCCCAAGGAGCAGGTGGAGGCTGAGGCCGCCATGAGAGTCCACGGCAGTTTCCCTTGGGGCGTGGAGCAGCACCACTATGGATCCAAGTCGCGGAACTACGCCGACGGCATGCCGATGGGTGCCGGCCCCATGGATCCCATGAACTATGGGTACGTCCAGGCTCTCGCGATAACGTGATCCATTCTCTTTTTTCTGTGGCCTCTGTGATTAAGTTTCAGTTTGTTGACGATCTTATTCCTCTCTCAAGAAGCAAAGGCAGTACGCTGTCGAAACGGCCGTTTAAGAAGGGTGACGACCCTCGCAGCTTCGAGATGCGAGAAGCCATGCCTACTGAGGAACTGGAGAGAAACCAAAAGATCCTTCAGTGGATGATGGAAGGAGAAAAAGAGGCTGGGCGCTATAAGAGGAGTCCCTATGGGTGAGTGGAACTCTCCTCAAGCAGTCTGTTTTAGTGCTTATCTTTGGGGGAGCATTTCATGACGCTTTCTCCTCAGGAAATGTATTGCTTTCAGTGTCTAAATCAGGAGCTCCCTATAAGAGATGAGTTACCCCATGTAGTGGCATATATGCTTGTCTTTACCTTTCCCAGTGTTTGTTTTTGTTCACGAAGTAAAGAAAAAAAAAAAAAAATCACTCTTTGTTCAGGAGCATCTTGGGGTCCAAGAAAGCCCAGGGTCACGATGTATCCAGGCCCAGTTCGGTGGAGCGCCCGGGGGCAGTTCACCCGTGGGTCAGCGCGCAGCTTCGCAACAACGTGCAGCCTTCTCATCCTTTCATCCAGGACCCCACCATGCCTCCCAACCCCGCGCCCAACCCCCTCATTCAGCTGGAGGAGGCCCGCAGGCGGCTTGAGGAAGAGAAGAAGAAGTCTGGAACCCTGCAGACCAAGCAGAGGTGAGAAACCTTATCAGAGCGGAAAAACATGAATCCCAGCATCTCCATCACGACTGACCGTTTCCCTCAACTCCAGGGTTTTGTTGGTGTGTCTGTGTTGTACAGATGTGGACTTTACTCGGGCCTTAGATTTTTTTTTTTTTTTTTTTTTGTGATTTTTGTCTTTCCATTTCTAAAGCCAACTGACGTAGCACTAACAGTAGGCTTTGATGCTCCGGTAGTGAGTATGCGGACAAAGCTCTCAAAGGGCTTTTTTTTTTTTTTTTGCGGTTGTTTTTCATTGAACGATTTCTCTACATACATGCCTGGATCCTGTGCGTGCGTGCGTGGGTGCGTGTGTGTCTGTGAGGCGGGGGTGGTGTGTCTGTGAGGTGGGGGTGGTGCGTTTGGCTGATGGTGCCGGAGCCCACGGCTGGCGTCTAATTCCCAGGGTTGTTCCTTAGGTATGTGATGGAGGTGATCCAACGGGGGCGCGCGGCAGTCAGGCCCGCCCTGTTCCCCCCGCTCAACGTGGTGCCCGCTGTCTCCGACACAGAGCTCTCCGAGTCCGAGTACGTTCAGCTGTCCTCCAAAATGTCCCCGCCACCCCACCCCACCCATCCCTACCCCAACCCTCGCGTTCCCCCCCGTACCTCTGTCCACCACTGCCACCAGCACCCGTATGAGCCTGGCCTACAGCAGGGCTGTGGAGCATGTAACTCACCTTTATTCCACTAACATCTTACAGCCTCCCCTTCTGTTTGTGTCCTCATCTGTCCTCCCAGTCGACTTTAGGATCCCAGTACGAAAACTTGCTCAGGCTCCCTAATAGTTAGTCGCAGTAGTAGTAGTTGGTGTTCTGCCTGCTACTAGTGCTTGTTGTCTTGGAAAGATTTGCGTGAACCATGTCTCCAAAGTGATGAATCTTTAGATGCGGCATCTTGTAGATCCCTTTGTATGTAAATCTGTCTGGTTCGGATTTGAAACCCCTTTTACTCTGCAAAAGGATGTAGAGCCGTCGATGTTTCTCAAGCCAAAAGGCTTTAACGGGGTATTTTTGGCTCCTGTTAGGAAGCACTGGCTCCCTTTGAAGTTCCATCGCTCCGTCCGTTAGATAAATGTTTGGGTAATGCCGGGGGACATCAGAGTTTTTTTTTTATCTTGAGCGGATAGGAGTGGTGACATGAAGGATACACCATCAAATGTGAGAGGAACATCAGACTAACAGCTGGAACGTCCAGCTACACGGTTTTGTTTGTTTGTCTTTTAAGGTTGTAGTTGGCAGCAAGTATATTAAAACTCGTCTGACCAGTAAACTAAACCCTGCCAGTTAGCCTTACTGGACAGTCTTACTGGTGTAACTAGATACCAGAGTGCAGGGGCCAGTCCAGTACCTGCCGTGAAACATTGACTGTGTCTGACATCCTTATGTGACACTCTTCTCATCTCATTGTCATGCTCAAGTTGCAGAGTGCCTTTTGGTTTGTTTTGTTGCGTTTTTGAATTGCCCTGGGAGGTGTAAAGGAGACTTTTTTTTTTTTTTTTTTTAACATAATGGTAATGGTAACATAATTTTTTCCCTGCTTGTTTTTGTCTTTTAATTGGAAGTGTCTCTTTCCTTTGCAGGCACAAAGCGATGAAGAAGCAGCCGTGTGAGAACATCACAGTGGCCTATTACTTCTGTGGCGAGCCCATCCCATACAGGACCTCTGTCAAAGGCAGGATTGTGACTCTGGGACAGTTTAAAGAACTGCTGACCAAGAAAGGGAGCTACAGGTGATTCATTTAGTTATTTTTGTCTTTTTTTTTCCTTTCTTAAATGTATTTAGCTAATTATCATTACAGTTATGAATCTGAGAATTCAGTAAAAAAAATAAATAAATAAAAATAACACTTGTGTCTTTTCCGTCTCTCCTCACCGTTAAGGTATTATTTCAAGAAGGTGAGCGATGAGTTTGACTGCGGAGTTGTGTTTGAAGAGGTACGTGAGGATGAGGCGATCCTGCCCATTTTCGAGGAGAAGATCATCGGAAAAGTGGAGAAGATTGACTGACGTGAACATAGAGAAACAGAGAGAGAGAGAGAGAGAAAGAAAAAAAGAGAAAGATACTGAGAATGTGGGGGAGGAGAAGATAGAACTATCTGTTCTTTGTAGAGAAAGGGAATGCGTGGTCTGCGTGTGTGTGTGTGTGAGTGCATGAGACGTGAGAGAGAGAGAGAGTGTGTGAGAGACAGAGAGAGAAAGTGTATGTGTGTTTGTGTGCATGTGTAGGTGCAGAAGAGAAATGGTACAGGGCATGTGAATCTACAGGAGGCTGAAAAAGCCATAAAGGAACCAGGAGGAGTCATGCGGAGGGAGGAGGGGAAGGAGGTCGCTGTGGGAAGTACACTATTGACTTTAAGGCTTTCACCTCTGGACAAAGGCTTTAGTGGTGCCACTCAGCTGCTCTGGGCTAGCGGTCTCGTGTGCAGGCTGACAGCCAACACGGACTGAAAACCAACAAGGCAGCCTACTCACATCTTTGGTATATTTCTAACTCTGAAAAAAAAAATGTAATGTAGCAATGTAAAGTTTGACTAGAGAAAGAAAAGTACTATAAATATGTTTACTAAAGCATATTTTTGATATGACAATATAAAGAAGGAAGGTATCCTTTCTAATGTAACAACTCTTGTAATTTTTATATGTACTGGTACCAGATGTGTACAAACTGTCTGTTTAAAAAAAAAACAACAAAAAAAAAGAAGAAGAAGAAAAACAAAAAACAAAAGAGAAACTTTTATATCTATTTAAATATTTAAAAAAAAAAAAAAAACAAAAAAAAAAAACAAAAGCTATTGGGTTTTAATCTTATCGAAGCTGTGGGAACATGAGAAGATCCTTAGTTTTCGCTGGAGTTTTATGTTCAGGAGACCAGCTGAAAGCTAGAACCATAGCCCAAGCCCTACCAAGTGCTTTTAACCCTTCCATTCAAGAGCAGCAGTCCTCACTTTCCCCACTGCATTATGCATCAGTGTCAAAGGAGAAAAGCAGGAAAAAAAAGGAAGTCGTGTCTTTAAAGGAGAAAACGTTGTCTTTACGTTCGACAGTCGGCGAGGAAAACGACCGACCCCCATGGCGTTGTTGATCCGAAGGTCTCGGTTTTTCTCGGTTTTTTTTTTTTTTTTTTTTCCCCTCCTCGGCCACAGTGACCCGTCACTGATGTTCTGAAATTTGCTCGCTAATTACCTCCCTGCACGTCGTGTGCTGTAGTCTCCTGAACAAATAATCATGGGTTAGAAAACAAAACCTTTTACATCAACATTCATCGGTTCACACATTCTTCATATTACGTCTGTAACACTCTAAAAACTGCATTAAAGCGGATATCAAACATCGCCCAGGACAGAGGGGGGGGGGGAGTGTACTCAGTTACCATACAAGTGCTTTTGTATTTGTTGAAACCCAAGTGTCTGAGAAGTGGCCTGTGGTAGCAGGTGTGGGGGAGGGGCGCGGGTGTGTTGTGAATGTGTCGGAGGGAAGAAGGTTCAGTCGAATGTTGACAGAGGAGTGAGTCTGCAGAGTGCCATCGGATCATGTTTACACCTACCTTCATGTATTACAGCTTACAAAAAAAAAAAAAAAAAAAGAGTAACCGAAATAATGAATTGTAGCCTCTTAGCTTAATGCGGCTAAATTTGGTGCCTGCTAGGAACGAATTGTTTAAAAAAAAAAAAATGTCATTTTTAGCCTAAATAATGATCTAACTTTTTTAAAATAGATCATAAAAACACCAAAGACAACAGTACACAGTAGGAAGTAAATATTTTGCTGTTTGTTTCCACCATAGAATTTGTTCTCTCTCTTTTTTTTTTTTTTTTTTACTTTCTCCAAACAGTTTTTTCTCCTTTGTTTCCCTAAATTGTCCAAGCCTCTCTTTTTGTTGTTGTTGTTGTTGTTGTGTGTAACAGTTGACGCTCTTGCACACTATTTCCATGCATACAAGGGAATTGTGATGTTTGTGGGAGATGGTGTAACTGTCGTGTCAGAGTTTACCACTGGGACATAGCTGGTAACTACACACACGTGGTGCTGTAATACTAGATGCTGTGTGTTGAAATGCCATTACCATTTTAGGAACTTTGACCCTTTCAAAACCTGGTTCTGTGAATGTCTCTTTTTAACAGATGCTTCTGGAACATACACATACATAATACAAAAAAAAAAGTCTGTAAAACTTGTAATGATCATGTTTTTGTTTTTGTTTTTTTGTTTTGATTTTGATATCAGAACTTTATCATTCTTCCATCAACTTGAAGAACTGGGTACTCAAACGCATCATGTGAAATGCAGATTTTTTTTTTCTTTTTTGTCGAGCGTCATCATAAATTCCGTAGTAATTGTGATGGTGCAGTGGCTGTGTTGAAGTGGAATGGAGAATGAGAGAGCTGTACTGTCTGAAGAGCCTGAGAGTGTACTCTTGTCATTAACCATGGATAAACTCTTCATAAAGATGTCACACAGTGCCTTTATAGCCACCTTCATGTCCTGCTCTGGTGTGTGTGTGTGTCTGTATGTGTGTGTGTGTGTGTGTGTGTGTGAATGGGTGTGTGTGATTCCCTCAGTTCATTTGTTGACTACCAGGGACTAGCATTATGTTTTTATTTTGCTTCTTTTTAAAGATTTGTTTTGTTTTTGTTGTTTTTAGTGTCATGTGATAAGCATCTGCACACTTGGATATGCCTTTTTTTCCCTATGTAAATATGTACATTTTTATCTGTTCTCAAACCAGCAACACAATTTGGATTTTTAGTGCCCTGGTTCTGCTCAAGTGTGCTGAGTTGTACATTAATCTTTTGAAGGTACTTTGGACAATAAAGATGTGTAATAAAATCATATTTGAGCACGGTGTCTTTAAAACGATTCTCGTCTTTCTCTTTTCTCTCGTTTTATCACAAAGGTCTTTCTTTCTTTCTTTCTTTCTTCTCTCTCTCTCTCTCCCTCTTTGTGTCATCATCACTCTTCTAACTTCATGTTGATTTTTTTTTTTTTTTTACTACACTTTACATCATGAAAATCTCTTCAACAGGCAATGGCAATAAATGCTGCCACACTATATTCCAACACTGAATGTTTTCACAATCATACTCAAATATTATATGGGATATTCTAAGTTGGAGGTTTGTGTTTGGCTTACTAGAGTGACCCAGAAATTAAATGATACAGTTGAACTGCTCGCAGAAATTACCCAACAAGTTTGGCATTTAAAACCTGTCGTATTATTATTGGATCCGGAACCCCCAATATATAAACCCTCTTTAACAACAGTGTTTAAAAAATGGGGCAACATGCTAAACTGAAATATGCAGACAGAAATTTGTCCTCCAAAAACTGCCAATATTGCTTGCAAATAACGTGAAGGCAGCTACAAAATCTTCAAGACAAACAATCTATGTAAACTGTACAAGCTGTTACTGATCATTGTTTTTATTTTTATTATTTTCTTTATCATTGTAATTTGTGTCATCAGACTGTGTATAGCAAATGGAAATTTCTTTTGTCTTAAATAGCATCTCCATATAGGCTAAACCACCCCTGGGCTGAGGGCTGTTTCTCTCTCTGTTTTTTCACTGACATACACCAAACTGATGGTGGCAGTCTTGGTCCTTTTGAGAAGGTTTTGAGAATTTTCACAGTTCATAATCAGCCTACTTTGCTGAGTTGCTTTATTGAGAGAATACGTCTACAGCTTGCAAATGTTCAGCGAAATGATCAGAAACATAGATGAAACTCAATTCAGACAGAAAGTGCAGTACATTGCTTTATCAGGGAGGTTTTTTTTTTTTCTGCTGATGTGCTGCACTGCAGTATTCACTCCTGATTAGCTCATTCAGTCACAATGTTAAAATACAGCACCATTAAACGTTCAAACATGCTTTGTATGAATTTCACAGAATGCGTAGTTCACTCTGTGGTCACGGCGAAAGATAGAACTCACTGTTCTGCTTTACTGCTGTGAGCAGTAAATATATTTTAATGAAGTCTGTTGGAGTTCAATGCTGGCTGCTTGTCATCCTCAGTTGCATATACTGAAATATTGTCACAGTGGTTCAGCCGGCTCCAGTCATCTTTCTGCAGAAAACTACCAACGTTAACACCCTTAGCTGATCGCACTACTTAATTGACTAATGGAACGCGTTCCATTCTAGAATATTGAGACATGTTCCTTTTTAGAACTTCCACACCATTCTAAATCTAATTTGATGTAGTTGAACTATATTACATCCAAGAGGGATACTGATTTAAGAGGTATAATTTAATACGGCTAAATTCACATCTTCCTCTAACTCAGAGGAATATGTATTTCGCTTCTTCCCCAGAGTCACCAACCGGTGTTTGATACTGTTTGTGTGGTGTGGTTTGTTAATATCGTTCTCATCTAAAATCCAACTAAAGTGCCTTCAGGGTGCCTGCTGCCTGAGAACACAGGCCCTTATATCGGACTTGTAATTAATTCTGGGACACAATGTTGAGCTCAGCTTAGAAAACCAAGCAGCTTAATTGAAAAGGGAAGATCATTAGTGTGTTCTGCCGCGGTGGCTAAAACAAGTCAGGAGAACCAAATCAAAACAAAAAGACCTTCATTAGCCGATGGCACGTCTCCAAGATATACATATTCAAAATGTTTTTCTCAACTTTGGCCCGTGGTGCCCTCAAGTAATCAAAGCTGGCCACTCAGTGTGTTTGATTTTGAGGTCTTGAGTGATGATCAAACAGAGAAGAGAAGCAGTGGCTCACACATCTGATCAAAAAAAAAAAAAAAAGAGGGGTGGGGGGGGTCTTGTCGTCCCTCCCCTGGCACAGTAGACGACTCACTTTCATCAGTTCTGATGACTTCTACCACACTGTGGAAGATATTCTGTTTTCTCAGTTCATCTGTTTTCCTGATGAGCCGCGCTGCTCCCCGTTGTTATGTCTTATTGAGTGACAGTGGTCACAATGGGGGGGGGGTTTCACTTCTCAATATGTCTTTTGTGGGTCATCCTCGCCATGGTGACGCTGTTACAGATTTAAGGGTCGTGTGTTCAGATGGTGAACTGGTTGACCTGAGATGACTATTCCTGCAATTGTCGAGGATCATGTATCCCCGGCAATGTTTTCTATGTGAATCTGGGAGCTAGCTTGAATATTTATTTATTTATCTATTTAACAAGAAGTCCTAGCTTGCATGGAAATGTTCAGGAGTTTCTGTGTCCATAGCCATATCTTAAATCTTTTCCCTTTGACTTACTGTATGAGTGAGTATGTATCATTTGCACTAAGAGTTTTGTGAAAGTGTCCTTTGAGAAATAAACGCAATTCTGAAAGTTGAGCACTCAAGGTGAATCTGATTCTGGGATCATGTGACGATACAGCAGTTTCCATGGTAACCACTGACTTAACGATGGTTTTCATGACATTGATCATTGAACTGCCAATTTGTGGGACCACTAGTCAAAACAAATTTCTTACAGACGACGTTGATAAATGACACATTGCTTTAAAGCAACACTTTGTAAAGGCTTCAGCATCTTTTCATTAGAAATGCTTCTGTCAACATTTTCCCATTAGACTACCTCTCCTTTACATTATTTATAAGAAAATACATCATAGAGCATCGCTATTCACGGCTTTGTATGTGAATATACACGTTTATCTGCAAATTCATTGTGACATACCGTTTTCTGTAAGTAGAATCACAATGTTCTCTTGACTGGTGGTGTTTCCTTCTCTAAATTCCTGTGCATGCCTGCTGTAATTGAAGTTTGTTATAAAACAGATGGCCAGTTACCAGCTCCTCTCCTGTGCATGACATGGTGGAAAGAGCTCTCTAATGCGGAGAAGATCCTCTTGTTGGATTTTAGGGAAATTATTTGTGATTCAAAGCCATAGGAAGTCAAAGTCTACCAAGTCTATTTCCACTTCATTAGTTATTAAAAAAAGGCAGATCAAATGAATGACGATTGATAATAATTGTTACGCTTTACAAATGTTGTTGGCACTCTCTAATCAAGGAAAATCAGCAATCTCAAATTGACTACCACTAAAAAAGGGCTTCACGCACAAGCAAACGTATTCCCATTTCACAGCTCAGTTTTTTGCGAGTTGAATTTGAGTTGTTTGCGATCCTTCCTTTGCCAGGGGCTTTCAGAGTTGTTCTTGTTTATGTACAATGAAAAAAAAAATTATGCTTTTTTTTTCCCTCTTGATACTTCATATCCAATAAAGTGCCCATGGCTTTTTGCCTCTGAAGGATACGCTGGTTCACCCACAATATCTGCAGTAGCCTTTTTCAAAGTTCTCATCTTTGTTCAGACCAGTGCAGGTGGCTGACAGAATTGAAGATGTTAGAGATTCATTGCATATTTAAAAATCTATTGTGCATTATTGCTTTTGTGCAAAATAATTTGAGGTGAAAAAAAAGTGAAGGAGCATTTATACAAAAAAAAATATCAAACAAATGAAATACAAAATCCTTGAGTCAACCACACCCACAAGTCTGTATCATCACTTATTAACGCCTACCTCCTCTGCCTTCCAATGAAGCCTCTAAAGGGGGTGGGAACACACTTACTGCAAAAAGGAATTACTGAGGTAAAGTAAAACAGTGAGAATAAAAAAGAGGAAATGAAAACTAGAAGTTAAATTATGGCTCCTGTAAATCGGACCCTAACTGTGTTTTAGTGAAGCAAAAGAAAGTTACCCAAATTAGTTTTTGAGGAGCCATCTTTACACTAGGAGCAATCTTAAATGTTTATTATTCAACCATCTAACTTCAAAATTTAAAAAGAAAGGAAAATGTATGTCTTCTAATTGTACGTATATAGGTATATCTAAATGAACTCATCTTTTGTTTATTATAGTTTCTGGTAGTTTTCACCAACTGTAATTTCTTTCTCACCCTCCAGTAATAAAAAATTCTTCACCACTGGCCTTTCGAGTACGCTGGTTTTGCCTGGAGCCACACGGTACAAACAAGTCCTTTGGAATCAGGTTTGGTTTCCCAGATTCTTCTTTTTCAAAGTTGCGAGGGGCTACGTTACCAGCAATCTACACAATGTCACCCGCACTAGGCAACAACAAAGTTTCTTCTCTCTTTTGAACACTTTTCCCATTCCTGAAGAAAAGGAAGATGTTCTGGAAAAGATGGCTTCTCTACAAGCCTGGCACATTAGACCTGGAAAATAACACAGGAGGCAGAACTGATTTAGTCTTCAGTAGAAGAATATGATTGAGTGTGAGGGCCTCTAGATCCTGTGCATCATTGGATACTGTTTTAATGGAGCAGCTCTTAAGTATTGACTCGACTTCGCAGAACTGCAGCCTTCAGCGTCCAAGGATGGCTGTTTTAGGACAGAGCGCAAGACTTGCCTCACCATTCTAATTAGCTGTTCCCAGAAACCACCAGGGTGAGAGACTGCTGGGAAACTAAGGCTCCACTGAACTTCTCCATCCATTAAAGCACGATGGATCCTTCTTTGGTCCATAATTAGTAGTCCCTCCCTTGGTTCTCTTTTTACAAGTGCAAGGTTAGTGCCATGATCTTACCTGAAGTGTTATATTCTACACACAAACCTTCTAATGGCATCAGTGCAGGAATCAGTGTATGGGGAATGGACAACTTCAAGATGTATTGCTCTGCTTGCCTCTTGATACAGCCTCTGGCTCTCTTAACTTCAAAAGGCCTAAAAAATCAACTTGAACATTTGTGAGGGGGAGCATACCTTGTACAAACCTCTGCTTGGTTGGATCAGCCATCTGCTGAGTTACTGTTTGTGATCCAGTTGTCTACCAGAGCTGTGATAGCAATGACTTTTTCCACTATACCCTTACTGTTGATGGATGTAGCATAGGATCCGAAGGGGGTTAAAGTGGTCTTTGGCAAGGCTGACCAAATGTTTCCTCTCTGTGGGCATTGCTGTTCTCCTAAAGCAATCACCCACTCCAAACTCACTATCCTCCAATTCAGGGTCCAATCTCTAGGTGCAACTTTCCTTTTCTTACAGGAGATGCCCCTGTTTCCACCATATCAATTTCCCCCAGAAATTTTAGCTTAGCATAAGAGATGATTGCCTCTCCTGTCACCTCTGGGTTTTCAGTTTTTACTGCTCCCTTTAAGTTGGCTTTCACAGATTGAATGTGCTGACTTGTAAGTCGTGTCTCTTGATCCAATTTGTAATGTTCCCTAAAGTCTTTTCTCCACTGACTGGGTTGTTTTAAAGCACCTTTGATTTTTAGAACTCTGAACTGCTACTCTCAACTTTAACCAATCTGAAAAGTGAATCTCTTGTCTGTGGAATTTTCCTCACATTTAAGAGCAATTCTATTCACTGTTACATGCTTCCTAAACTCTGGATCTTCTCCACAGATTAAATTCCTATCATCAGGTTAATTTGGCCATTCTGCCTCTTGTTGAAAACTTTTGCTAAGGTTCAGCAGAAGCCTTGCAACAACACACTTGTTGGACAAAATTACATTTTCAGTTTTTTTTCCTTCATTTTCCCAATTTTCATCCAATTTAGTTGTTGCCAATTCCCTGACATCTCCTTCCCTGACACCTGCACAATCCCGATAACAGCCGGGGAGTGTCACAGGCTACCACGTGTTACCTCTTATATGTATGGAGTTGCCAACTGCTTTTTTCCACCAGGCCAGAGAGAGCCAACAGCGAACAGGTTTTTGAACCGGTTCCATTCAGGACTCTTTGAACCTTGGGGCCTTCGAGCGAACCAGCCCACGTTTCCACTAGTTTTGAGTGGAACCACTGTAATCAAGGATTTGTCATCAACGGAGGGCGTTGCACAATGCACAACGGCAGTAGGTAATGGTTCGCACTGGAAAAACCAGCTATCTTTTGGTTCCAGCTAGGAACCAACTTTTCAGGCTCCGAACCAATTGCTCCGAATGGTTCAAAATTTGGTTCACAATCCAGAACGGAACCCGTTCGCTGTTGGTGAAAAAGGGGTATGGGAAGCCATAATGAGCACAGAGGTTCATGCCTTACTTCCTTGATCCACCCACCGCTAATCTGGCATGCCGACCAATCAATGGAAGTCGCTATTGCAGCGACAGAGATTTGAGTCCCTCACAGCTGCCCACCCCCAAATCCTGCCAATAGCATTTGTAAAGAACATTGTTTTGAAATGTCAGTTTAGGCAATAATTCCCCGTTTTTAAGTTTGACAGACTCATTGGCAGTTTTCACCTTTTGTCAACCACAGACATTTCATTTTGTCTCCTCATAAAACTTTTTTTTTTTTTACTGAAATCAGTGTTGTACTGGCTCAGCAGTATATTCAAGGATATTCTATTGCAAGTAGCTGTGGCCTTCTTGACACTTTCACTGCCTACCAGCTCAATGGGGTTTTCACTGCTTAGTGATCATCTCCTTGGGAGTTAATCACTTGCCAAGGTTCCACCACTATTGCCACACTGGTGCCAATGAGTAATCTTATGTCAGTATTGATTCACAGCTGCTGGACTGCATTGAGGTAAGGCTACTGTTTCAAGTTCTCTAGATTGTTCTCTTTTGTCACAGGTATAGTCTTTTGAGTGTAAACTTAAGGTAATGGTGTGAATCTGTTGATGCAAAGTTGACTCACTACAAGGCCTGAAACAAGTGGGCGTATAACAGGCCTCTCCTATCCCACTGTTTTCAACAGCATGGTGATCTCTCTGCCTCTCACATAGCACTTGTACAGGTTTTTCGGTGTAGAATGTGGCTGAGCTGCAAGGGTCAAGAAATGCATATGTTCAAGGGATCCTGTTCAGACTAATGTTATCTGGACAGGTAAAATGGAAAGTGGAAATTTACAACCAGCCACACTGGTTGCAAAGCTCTTCCCACTGAACTTGGGCCTTAAATGTGACTTATCTGCACTGGGTTTCTTATTCCTGTTTACTTTTGAACACTGGGTCTGAACATATTTTATCTGCCTGTCAGTGAATTCTACAAAATCAGTGTATCTATCCCTGCTGCTACATTCCTTTTGTAGGTCACAAGCAATGTTGGGTAAAATTACTTTGAAATGTAGTCAGTTACTGAATACAAATTGCATGGCAATTTTTGTAATTAGTAACGTAATCCATTGGATTACAGAAAAAAAAGTAATATAATCTGAATACTTTTGGATTACTTTGAAATCAAACACTGAAAACATTACACCTTACATTAAAAAAATGGATGCAGCCACAAAAATTTGACTTCCACAAATATTCTTTTTTTCTCTTTAAACATCTCAAAACATTTTCAATGCAAATAAAATGCATTTTGCATATGCAGCATTTACAGTTGGTCAATTCAAATTACCCTTACAAAACAGTACTGGCACAAACTGCAGGTGTACCGTGTGCATTCTATAGCGTGTGGGATGCTGTTTCTTTTGTGTAAGGTTTTGTTGCTGCTGTTTTGTAATCAAAGGCCACAAAGAGGACATCGCTGTTGTAATGCAAGAAGAGCACTTACTCAAAATGTTCATCTTCTACTTTCTATGTAAATAAAAAGGAATAAAAACTCTATTATCCATAAATCATCATTAAAAGAAAAAAAACCCAAAACAAAACAAATGTTAGTTAAGTCCCAATTAACGAAACTGGCAACCTGGAAAAATGTTCATTTTAATTTTAAAATTGCATTATTTTAAAGACATAATCAAAGATGTAATCAAGTAATCCTTGACAATCTAACTATAATCTAATTGCACATTTTTTCAAATGTAATCTAGGCTGATTATAGTTACTTATTTTTTGTGATCTGATTACATAATCCCGATTACACGTAATCCGTTACTACCCAACCCTGGACAACCAAGCAACTGTTCTCCACTTTCCCCTGAGTTTATATGGTAGCTTCATGAGAGTAGTTTTCATGGTCAAAGTCAAAGATTCAACTCACCCATGTAGTTCATGTTCTCTAATGCATTGCAGCACAGTCTAAGGTTCAACGTATAAGCTTGTGAGGCTTTTGGATAGTCAGGCTTGATAGCTGGCTATCTGAAATGTTCTCATAAAATGAGTTTGGCCTCTTGATAGCCCTGATTTGGAGCCGTACATCAGCAGCTTCATCCAAGCGCTTTAGCCTGTCGCCTAGTGTATTGCTCAACACAATACAGCCTGTGCTGCATACCATCTGTTCTGCTTTTAATGTTGTGCTGAAGGACTCGATGAAAGACTTGAACTTGTAAAATGTCTCTGTGAAACATCTGAGTGTTCCTCTGTGATAGGAAAGAAAGTTGTCATTAATTGAAAGGCATGGCAGTGATTTCATATCTGTGCAAGACAGAGGTCAGACTTGAGTTCATGCTTGAGTCCTGACCTGTGCAGCTGGTTGTGCTTTACAGCTGGTTAAAGGAGTTATTTCTAAGAAATCTTCTTTAGCTATTTGTGTGTTCTGAGTGCTCAGCTTGACTTTGTGAGAGACTTGCTCTTGACTTTTCCTAAGTTGAGTTCAAGATGAAAGACACAAGACCCTTTGTGAGTTGTACTCCCAACCTGGATTGCTTTTGGCTTTTCATGAGTGGCATGAGAATTTTGAGTTTTATGGTGGGGTTCTTGACAAACGCTCTGATCTCCATGAGCACTTTGCAGTGCAGGTACTTGCCTCAGGGGTGGATGCTGTGCCCTTTCCTTTGGGCATACACTGCTTTGCTTTTGTGCATTCACTGGTTTTATCGACTTGAGCAATTTCCTTTGATTTAACATTAGTTTCCAAATCCAGATGTCTCACCATATCCTGCAAGTATGCGTCCATGTCGCTGACTGATGTAGAGTTAATATCCTCCTTAGCATCACTGAGCAATGCAATTTGCAGCCAACACAAATTCTGGTTCCCTCTACCTCCATTTTACCTCCTTTTATCTGGGTAAATGCTGCTCCTTTTCTTCAAGAGCATCTTTCACTTTGAAAGCAGCAGCTTTGCCAAAAGTGCAGCCCCTTCTGCATGCCCTTGCAGACAGGTTTATAATGTAGGCGCCCCGGAGAGCGTTCCACTCTTAGAGCTGGACTCTGTCATTAAAGGTACTGTCATCTCTTCTCGCAGGAAGACATCATCAAGGAGGAATGGGGTGGAACCAGCTGGACATGTTTTCAGGGTCTTTTTCACGATTTTCATTTTTTTGTCTTATACCGGTTGACTGTGTCTTTTTGGTTTTTTTGCGATTGTCTTTATTTAATAAACGTTGATAGCTTTTGTGTAGGTTGTTGAATTTTACAAGCATGATCTTATAATCGTCAGCATCATTAGCATCATTATCTTAGATTCTTTGACTAGTTTGTCATTTGGCTTATCGACCAACATTTGACTGATTTGCTCATTTTACGACAAAGTGCATCAGCCTTGGTCTCTCTAGCTTTCTGTATTTCTTTTAACCTCTGCATTTCTGAGGCACTTTCAGATATTTCCATTTCTCCTTGTAAGTTATTGGTGTTACATCCTCAGTCTCAACAGGTTTAAGATCTGTGCCAACACTAACAGCAGAAATCTTGAAATTTCTTCTCTTTATTAACACAGAAAGTCCTTTATCCTTGACAAAGCAAACTCAGTTTTCTGGAAACACATTCTTATGCACAAGATTTGAAGATCATTGAACTATTTTTTCAATTTACACGCAACCGCATGCTGGACTGCTTTGGATTAATTTGGGTCTTGAAAAAAGCCAGTTGGGTTTCCTTTGTCTTTTGTTCCCAGCGCTTCAGAGGATAGTTTTTGGCAAACTGTATTGGCCCTTTCCAAGGTTCCTGTCTTTGTTGAAACTAGTGCTCGTTGCTGACTATGTGAGTTTAGTGTGTGCAGAAATGAAGATGTTAGGTATTAATTGTATATTTGAAGGTGACCATTTGCCTTATTGCTTTGATACAAAATGATTCGAAGTAAAAATCCTTGAATCTGATTCCATGATGCATCAGACACACCCATAGCCCTATATCACCAAATATTAGGGGCCCTTAGAGTGATTTCCTCAAAACATAGATCTCCACACACGGCTCATGGTATGTGTGGATAACACTGTAATGCTTAATGGGCAACAGAAAGGACAATATATATATATATATATTCTGACCGAATGTACCTGCAATACTCATTAACCGTCAGGAGAGTTTCTCTTTAATAAATTTGGCATTAACAGTTTAATGCAGGCTTCAGCGTTAGGCTGTGCCTTGTAGCAACCCACGCTCTTACGCTGAACACTTTGTTCAGAGACTCAGGAAGGGCACATTGCACGAGGAACCCCACGGCTCTCTGGGTCCCAATTAATCTAGTTACTTAGCGCCCAACAGCTGTTATTGACAATTTTCCTGAATATCAAGCAGTCAGTGAGTTCTTATTTCGATCTTGAACAACAGGAAAATTATACTGCACTTGATAAGTGCAATTAAGGGCCTTTTTCTGCTTATTTTCATTCAGTCTTGAAAAAAAAAAAAAGTACAGTTTCATTTCTTTGAGTCATGGCTTCCTGCTTAGAGCTTTAACAGTTTATTTGCATTACTTCCATTCAATTAAATTCATCGGCCATCAAAGCTAAGCTAACTTGTACACAGATCATTTGCCTCCACGGTGTGTTTACTAATCTGTGGGTAAACGTATCTGTGAGTGATTGTGTTATAAAAACAGACATGACAGTGAAATTTCAAAGAGCAAGTAAATATAATAACCCAATGTAAATTGGGATGGCTAATAAAATCAAATTGAACAGCAATCGAAAAGACATCTTTGTCTGAAAAACTGAGGACAAAAATAGGAAACCTGTGAGGACATGCACCAAATTCATAATTTCTGGCTCTGCATTTGAGGGAAAATGAGTGTAAAATCTACTGTTCTGTGGCCTGCTCAGTTCTTTGATTCAGATGTTGTTCATGCAGACACTGGATGCAAATTAGGCAGCTTTGACTGCCCATCCCACTCTGATCTGTCTTTTCATCTGTCTGTCTGTCTGTTTCTGTCTCTGTCTCTCTCTCTCCCTCTGTCTCTGTCTCCGTTTCTCTCACTGTGTGTATACTTTCTCTTCAATGTAGCACTACGACATTTCTTGACAGGGACCTTTGCTGAATTCATAGCAATGACAGAAAAATCAGACA
Organism: Chanos chanos; assembly: GCF_902362185.1. Taxonomy (NCBI): domain Eukaryota; kingdom Metazoa; phylum Chordata; class Actinopteri; order Gonorynchiformes; family Chanidae; genus Chanos; species Chanos chanos. The sequence goes on from NC_044507.1 coordinate 18,762,980, forward strand.
TATCAAATATGGTGGCAGTAGGGGTTCTACAGAGAGAAGCAAAGTGAGTTATTCTCACTTGAAAAAAAATGCAGTGCTTTTTACCAGAGACATGAAAAATCTTTTGTAATATTAGTGCCATAAGTCTTTACTGTGTCTATGCTGATGCTCAAGACAACTAGGAAGACTGTGGGAAGACGTATTTGTATGAAGTCTGATTGTATTTAATGAGCATATTTTGAATCATATTTTCATGTTCTTAAATTAAAATCAAGTGTACATCAGAGAGGCACAGCAGTTTATTAGCCAACATTAGCCATTTCTTTGTCCTTCTATGTGACAATTGAAAACGACGTGTCCAGAAAATGGTCTGCAATCACAATTTATTGTTACCTAACCCTGATCCGCTGGGAGAAGATTGCTTTTTAAAGGATGTAATGTCAAGGTTTAGGGTGTTTATATTTGATGTGCAGTGCTGCTTATTCTATGCAAATAAAATGCTGGATCCTTGTAGTCATGTACTCCACTAAGAACCAAGGCTTACGTGATTGTATGGTCTCTCTCAACCATTCTGACATTCTCTCCACCAGAGAGTGCGCTTGAAAGAGCACTTTGAAAAATTGCACAGAAAATAAGGATTCTTAAGGATTCTTTTCGGGTATTTTTCGGATGAATTATTTTTTATTTTTCTGAGACTTCAGGACATGTTTCCAGTTTTGGCATCATCCCAGTAGATTGATGCCGAGTGCCTCTTATGGACGTATAAAATACTTCCTCAATCTCCCATAAAATGGTTGTAATGCCTCAAAAAAAAACAAAAAAAAAAAACTGGTAGGATGGCCTGTCATTCCACAGAAGAGGTAAAAAAAGAAAAAGAAAAAAGAAAAAGACACAAAGCTCTCTGCTGTGGCAGGAAGTAAATTGATGTTTTAAAAGGCTTCTCCTTAGAAAAATCTAACAACTTGAAAAAATGAAATTTCTTTCATATTGTCACAGGCCAGGCAAGCAGAATGAGACGTCCCAGGGGAGCCGGTACGGGTTTCAGTAAAAATAACTGTCGTTAACAGATAATGCTCTTACGTTTCGGTGTTTGCTGCTTTCATCGTCCAGAACCTATTGCCACATATTCCTGGAACATGGAGAAGGTCAGTGTTTCACAATATCAAGCCTGGTATAAGACTGATGTTATGAAATCACAAAAGCTCGGTAACATCATATCTCAGTATTTGTTTTTCATCAAAAATATAAAAAAGTATCATATGGGAAGACTGGATCAGCACAGTAAATCAGCATCTAAGATTACCTGCTCTAAGTGTTTATGAATTCAGGAATGGATCAAAGTGTGTGTGTGTGTGTGTGTGTGTGTGTGTGTGTGTTCGTGTGTGTGTGTATATGGGAAGGATACTGTTGATTGATTTTGTGAATGCAGCAACTTTGAGAGGGAGAAAAAGCGAACAGCCATAAATAGCCACCTTTGACTTTCATTAATGATAAAGACACTATGGAAACAGTGAAGGCCACCTTGTTTGTCCAGCCGGTTCCTTGCGCCATTTTGCATCAAGCACTCAGTCAGTGGTTCGTGTTCAGAATCAAGGTTGTTTCTCTGCTTGTGAGGCTCAGGAATCCAGGGCTCAGGTGGATGAGGGCTCTCATGTGAGCAGGGCTCTCTCCGCTCTGAAGCACATCTTTTTTCACCACACACATCTGCTCACGTCTCTTCGCTAACAGCGTCTTCCTAATCCTATCACGGCGCACTCGTACTTTAAGGCTCATGTCTGGGGAACATGGTCCCATTTATATGCCATCATTTGAATTGATTTCATTCTTACTTGTATGTCCTCTACAATAAAATTACAAGAGGATGGAGGAGACTGTACCTTCCCTAACTTTTTTTTTTTTTTCCCCAAGGACAGTATGATCCTTTTTGGAGAACCTAATAAACGTGAGTGGTCACTTTCTGTTCTTATCTCTCTTTGAATGCCTCACACCTGTCTTTTTTTTCTTTTGTGCTTATATCTCTGTCATCAGTATATTTACGCTCAAAAACTTTCCTTCACACCCGCTCTCACACAATTTTTCTCTCTTTTCTTTTTTTTTTGGCTTCCTGCAGCTCTCAGCCTCCCTGGCCACTCCGTGTAAGTGGCGGATGTCATGTTTCATTTTTACCACCGTTTTGAACATCTCCTCTCTCCACCCCCCCCCTTTGCTTTACAATCTCTCGAGATTCAAACCAAAACAAAGAGAGCCGCTGCTGTCTCTTTGTTGTCTCTCTCTCTTCTCTTTTTATTGCTTGACTTGAGAACCTCTGAGTGGTATTGTGTCTCACGATAAGAAAACCCATAAAATCCAACAACCCCGCAGCACTTCAGTCTTGTCCGAATTCATGCCACATCCTTAGGAGGGTAAGACCTCTCTCATATTCCTGATCTTCTGTGGGAACTGTCGCCGCACTTCCACTCAAAATTCCCTGAAATGTATTCTACATACATAAATTCAACTGGAGTGCCATGCATTTATTATGAGGCAAGAGACTTTCTTACCAAAGATTGTGCTTTATTGTATTCATCACAGTGCGCACATTAAATTAATTGGTAATGATCCATACCCAAGACCTGGAAGAATAATAATGAAGTGATTTTGTTTGGGCGCGGTTTAATTTAATCTTTAAATGCTTTCACTAGCACACGTAATGAGTTGAAAATCCATCACATCTCATCCTCTTTGTTCACAAGCTGACCAACCTAGATGAATGTATTTATTAACCAGATAGCTGCTGCGTTCTTGTGGAATCCAGGTTAGGCTGTGAATAAAAGATTGATATGGCGGCCTCATTGTGGAGTCAGGGAAAGCGCTTGTTTTGCACAAGGCCACGGACCCAGCTTGGAAGTAATCAATGATTATGGAATAGCCAGTGAGAATTTCTCTGCTTTGCAGCTGCTAGGAGACGGAAAGGTGCAGCCTATTTACAACATCGGCATTGACGACATGATATTTCTAATCTGAGGAACGATGAATTCAATCAAGTCACGCCGTTACCTCTACTTCATGTGTGGTTACATTCAGCCTCTGCTGCAAATGAAATACAGCGAGGGAATGTACACAAAATGCTGCTGCAGTGATTTATGCTATAGATCTGCTTTCCCATGGGTACCATTAGAGGTGAACACGCCTTTGCACACAGTAATTATTTTGAAAAAAATGACGGGGACTCGTTCTCGACACAGCAGTCATGCAGCTGAAGAAACCAGCAAGACTGTAATGCATTTTTAATGCAAGTTTCTTGATTAAATTCTAGAGTTCTGAGTTTCTCTTTAATCTTACATCAGTCAGTAAGACATACCTTAACAAAATGCGGTCAGAATCAAAATAGTGATTTAAGAATATTCTTTTCCTAAATCTTTTCAAAAACATAAAAAAAAATTAGCGTTTAAACAATGAGGTGCCCATTGGTGCAGCAGGACTGCGCTGTGCTCCTGTCAGGAAGTGCCAGGGCGGTGGACACATGTGCGGACAAACTGAGATTTTTAATGATAAGTCAAAGAAACAAAAGAGGCTCAACAAGGACGGGTTTAACAGGAGGCTAGAAGGCACTTCAAACGGGTTACAGACAATCTAGGGACTTTAGAACACGAAACACTAGACGGCTCAGTAGACACGGGAAAGTGTAGACTTCTCACTGACTGATCCGACGGGGGAGGGGGGGGGGGGTTTAAATAGTGAGGTGTATAATCGAACTAAAGTGAGGGCAGGTGTGCAGGAGGAGAGTGATCAGGCCGGTGATTAGTAGACCGGCGACGCTGAGCGCGGAATGGCTGAGACTGGCGAGGGAGGAGGCGAGGTTGTTACAGCTCCTTGAAACCAGGCACTGGAGCCGCTGAAAATAGTGGCTATTACTATTTTTTTTTATTCATTTATTTCCTCCTGTTTTTATTTATTTATATATTGTTTTCCTGACATTCATAATTGGAAAAGCTGGGGAAAACAAGTTGTTTTGATGTTCTGGTTAATGATGTTAAATATGGCTCAACCTGAAGAGAATGAAGAGCTTTTTTTAAAGGATGAAGGCACTGTTCTTCAGAATGCTTGTGTTATCTGGGGAACATTAAACACCAGTACAATATTTTATATGCTATAGTATTTCATCTAAAGTAACATCGTTTTCTCATCTTACATAGCCAAAAAAATCACCAGTAAATCAAGGTAAACATTTCACGTCAAAGATTAAATGTCCTGTTTTGTGAGGTCAAATGTACACTGGGTGCATCGCAGTTCAGAAAATTAAATTGAGAATGCTCTCTCAAATGAAGGGTACATTTGTATGACCATACATGTCTATTTTAAAGAAGTGCTTAAATGGCTTGAATGTGGCCTCACACCTTATCTGTCACACCTGAAGATGTGTGTGTGTGTGTGTGTGTGCATGTGTGTCGCCTTTACATCCAGATTGTTTAAGAATTCTGCTGTTCAAATATTCAAGAGCGTTGGCGTTTCTTTCAGTTCAGAGAGGTGACACCCCTTCACTGAACATTTACTGAGGTGGAATGATATGACAGAAGCCTTGCGCACAGTTAGTGTACTTTATACTCATAGCCTGACATCTAATTGGCCTCAGAAGCTTTTTAAACCTCACCCCCAGATCACACATGATGTTACGCATTCACTCTGAATGACCTTTTCAGTGGTGAGCTTTGATTATTAGAGGGACTTTTTTTTTGTCCTGCGCTGGCACATTAATAGTGCTTTAATTTATTTATTTTTTTGGTAGCTCTGTCTGATGTGCAGTCTCTCATATACTTAAAGTACGCTGCGCTCATGCTTCACCGGCAGCTTAATAAATACATGCCATTTGTTCGCTCTTTTGAAATAGCACAGATAGAAAGAGTGTTGATGGGTGAGTCATTAAAAAAGAAAAGAAAAGAAAAAAAAAAAAAAACTCACACAGTAGAGAGAATGAAGACTCTAGGCAGATCATTTTTAATTTATGCACTCTTGGCATGATCAACCATTTTTGTGACTATGAATTCCATTAACTGCAGTGAAAAAGGAAAAATGATCATTTCACCTTGGGAGTAGCTTTATTGTTCTGGATTATTAATGTGTCAGTCCTGCGATCTTCATTGATTCCTGAAGCGGGAGAAGGAATCGATTTAAAGCTCCCAATCATTCAACCGGTCATTTTCATGCCACTGAATGCACATGCACTTGCCTTTAATTGAGGCATCTGGTTCAGACAAAATTACAGCACAGTGACAGCTTCATTAGACCGGTGGATCTTCGATAAATATTGGTAAACAAAAAACATTCTTTGTGCACAGCTAACCAACCTCACAGGAAATCTTAAAAATCATATGTAACAACCACAATGAGCCAGCTTTTTGTAAAAACAAACAAACACATAGCGTAAAATAAAATGATTTATTTAAACGACAGAGTGGTTGTTGCGGTCGGCGACTGATGTGATGTGGGAGTGGGTCTGTGGTCTGGTGATGGTCAAGTTGACCATAAGAAACCAAGGAAGTGGTTTCTACCATGTGTAAAATACAAAAGTGTTATGATATTCTTTTCTCAGCACTAATTCAGCAGTTTTGTGGCATTGGCTTTTTTAATTAGGAGAAACCATCTGAACTCTCAGCTTGCACAGTCTTTTAATTTTAAAGCACAGCTCCGTGGTGATGACCCCTACTGTGCACTGGGTTATTCACTGGTTGGAGTAGTGTGTGTGTGTGTGTGTGTGTGTGACTATGTGGTTTTTTACATCTCAGTTCGACTGTTTATCTTAGTTTGTTTCCAGATATATTTTCTCCACTGGAGTAGCTACTTATTAAATGTATATTATAATAGGACTATAATGCAAGAAGACAGCAATCATGGCATGTAGCACTGAAAACCGTCTCTAATAAAAGCAATGCCCTAACTTTGCAATATTGCCAGTAATGGTTACACAGAAACAATCCTGTATGAAATAAATATAATATATTACATGTGATATACTCTGTGCTCTTACTTTAAGATACAGGTATTAGAATGTAAGTAGCAACTGTAAAACAAGCTCTCAGTCATCTTTATTTTCTTTTTTGAAACAAATTCAAGGCACTCAGACATTGATAAAGAATGACCAAAAAACATGTCTTAACATGTCTATTTGAATTTGAATGAATTTGTATGGTAGCAAAGGCGTTTAATGGGCACAACATAATTAAATGAAGCTTAGAGGTCAATAAAATGGTGATAAGTGTGCCCGTGCGTATGTGGTATATGCATGTTTGTGTGTCTGTGTTTGTATGTGTGCAAGTATACACTTTAACTGTGAATATAACTCCAGGATATTCAATCCAATTTATGACAAAGTACTATTCAGTAATTGTCAAATGTGAACAAAGAGAGCAAGGCTTAAATATGAACTATAAAAGCGTTCTCATATAACCAATAGCCAATTAAGAGCATACACATCCCGGGAGGAAACCAGAGGCTGTGCTCCAATCCTTTAAGCTCAGTGACAGATCTAATGTAAAAGTCAAGTCTTGTCTTGGGTAAAGGGCTCTCATCTCCACCCACACAAAATCACCCCAGAGCATCTGCCGTCTTGTTCCTCATAATTAATTTTTAGTAATGCACACTTGTATAGAAAACCTCTTTGTTCTTCGGTAAAAGCTGAAGTTAAATGGCTGGTGTCTCCATAATTAAATCAGTTATGATCGCACGCGCACACACTTGCAAACACATGCACTACACTATTCTCTTCATGTTACGGATGGAATGTTTTACAGTTGGGAGCGAGTGAGGCCATGGTTTCTTATCTAACCTAAAGGACAAAACCGTGGATCTGTTATGGTGTGTTTGAATCCAGTGAGAGAGGTTCATTTCTCAGAAAAAAATGATCAGTGCCACAACAAACATCAAAGCAGTAGACTGTTATAAAACTGAAGCATTAACAGAACTTGAGCATGGATAGAATTTCAGAGTTGTTTGTCTCTGTGTGATCTGAAATGCCTCAGAAAACACAAGGTAGGGTGGAAACCCATGTATTTTGTGGTTTAAAATCATACCAAGACATTGTTTACTTTGCACAAGGCTTCAAAGAGCCAAGCCTCTTTGATGCATAATCGTGCTTTTCTTCACTAAAAAGTCAATGTCGAAATTAAAGACATGAACAGAATGAACAGAAGTAGTAGCAAACGCATTCCATGAAAAGATATTGTTTCCACTTATTTTACGTATGCGAACACTGCTTTCTTTATTAGTTTTTAATGAAAGCATTGCAGCATGAGCTATATGTTTACAGCTACAGCTCTGAAGAACCAGTATCCTGGGTTGACTTTTTTCTTCCATGACGCTGACGCAACCTCTAACGTGCGAAACAAGACAACCCGAACATATTAAACCGTGCGAAGCTATTTTTGCCGTACAGTCAGAGAAAGCCGCATGATTATAATCAGTACTCTCTGGTGGACAGCCTTATCAGCGTGAATGAGTGAACGCACCGACTATGCCCCTTACGATGTCATTTCCTCTAAGTCTGGAGCACAGAGCAATTTGTCTTCACAGCTGGAGAAGTCAGAAGCAGAAGTCGGACAAAAGAAATAGAACTGATATAGGTCAACGAATCACGTTTAGTACTCAGCAAGGTGAAAAATCGTTTGGTAAGGCGTAACATTTAGCTAGCCATGAGCACTTGCTAGCTTTAGTTATAGTTTATGTACTGTCGGGCACGGTATCCTTAATTACTTGAGTTGCACCCCCCCCCCCCCTCTCTCTGTCTGTCTATCTATCTATCTATCTATCTATCTATCTATCTATCTATCTATCTATCTATCTATATGGGGTAATGTTGGATGATGCTACGACACTCTGTGCGCTGCTCTGAAGTAAGCCATGAAGTCACCCTTTTTTGTGGGTGAGTCTATCAAATTTTGTTCCCTAAAGCTATACAAGGTTAAACAGCTCTCACAGCAAGATGCAGTAAATATACACATGTACAGGTAATGTGGTGAACCCCATCCTCGTTTATTCACTACACTATGTAACGTATCAGTTCTTAGCTTAGCTCTTATCTGATGGTTTTTTACACTTGGTAACTTTATTTTGAGTGAAAGCTTTGATCATCATTTCTCTAGTAAGCCTTTGATCATGTTGACTACAGAGCTTTGATTACTGAAAAGAATCAGAGAGCTGGATGATGGAAGACAGAATTCTTCAGTAAGGTTTCTGTATGAGTAGATTCCTCATTTATTTTCATTATGGAGACAATTATAACCCTTTGGCCATTTTAGAAACCCCCCCCCCCAAAATCCGTCATTTTCACTTTTTAAATTGACCACATGGCACTTTATGGCACATAATGTCAAAGACAGCATAAATATTGAATAGAGGTTCTGTGAAGGCACTTTGGAAGGTTCTGGATCATTAATGAAAATAGAAGAAGTCTTCATGCAGGTTGTTTTAAAAGCTTATGCGAGACCTTTTTATATGAGGTGTGTGCCTGTGTGTGTGGATGGTTTTGTAATAACGTATTTTATCTATGTCAGATAAGGCCTAACTTCAGCTCGGACAACATTTCAAGTCCACAAAAGATTTTTTTTTTTTTTTGATGAGTCACTAATTCTTGATTAATTTGACAGTGCCTACATGAAAGGCCTTGATGCTGTGACTCAGTCAGACTCTCTCTTTACACCCAGTCTTTATTAAAGCACTTCAGTGAATGTTCAGAGAAGGTAGTCGTCACTATGAATTGAAGTTAAGAGGAGAAGAGCCTTTTTTGTGTCACAGATTAACGGCAGAATAGGTCAGTGCCAGCAAGTTAAAAAACCAACACATTTCATGCAGCTGGCTGTGATTTCCTGAGGTTGTTAGCATATTGCCTAGTCATCCTCTTTGGTTGATTTCCAGATACATATTTCACGTGTAGTGTTGTGATGTGATAAAAATATAGCATATTGGATGGTCCTGAACTGCTATACAGTTTTTTATGTTGTTGTTGTTTTATAAGTTTCATTTGATTATTCCTGCTGCAGAAGTAACTGGGCCAAATAAGGACAGGTCCATATTGTGAATTTAAGGTGATTCCTTCTTAAGATCTCTCTAACGACACTTCTTAGTGCAGCCAGAGCAAGGCTTGCATCTCTCAGCCTGCTCCCGCAGTCTCTGAGGAGTTACAGCTATTGCCACCCAGGTGAAAGCAATTACCTACAGTTCAATTAAAGCAAACAAACAAACAAACAAACAAAAGACAATAAGGAGTATTGACCCATTGGAAGTGAAGAAAAGAACATGTGTTTCTTAGAATTAGGGGAGAAGAGTTGGGTAGTCCATCAAATGGTAATTAAAAAAAAATTGTACTGCATATGGAAAGTTTTGAAATATCTGTTGCAGTTCATTTTATTGAACTTAACAGTTTGAAAGTTCTGTCTAAAATGAATCTGTCTAAAAGTTGAACGTGGCCATTTTTCACAAGTCAGCGTATAAACACAGTAGATCTTCTGTTAGTGTTCTGTTAGTGTTCTGTTAGTAGCATAGATCTGAGGTGACAGATCATTTTTTCTGTTAGACAAACCAAATGTATATTTGTCCTCACAAGGACATGCAGCACATTAGCACACAAAAAACAAACAAACAAACAAACAACAAAACAACACTGCAGAGGATCCCAGTCATGCTCACACTAATCCTGTTAGTCTTGCATGAGAAAACCATATCTGAGTTGCAATACCATCTCTGCTTCATTACCACCTGAAAACAGCCTCTGTTTGATCAATCATTTTAACCTGAGACCTGTTGGAAACAAATATAAGGCTGGCTCTTTTTTCAGGTTGATGATCAGGAGTGAATAAATTTTGAATAAAGAGATTTTCTGTCATAACTTCAATTTATGTGTAGTTAACCTCAAAAAAAAAAAAAAAAAAAGTTATCCTTTAAAAAAAGCAGTGTCATTTTAGCACTTGTGGCTGAATTTTGCTTTTCAACAGAATTTATTTCTCTGTATTGAATTTTATGGGTACGCTTTATGAAAAGCTTGTCCTTTTAATTCGCTTTAAGCCCCAAATAAAAAGAAAAAAAAAAAATTCAGAATACAACTGTAATAAATCTGTCAGTCTCTCTCAAACCAGGAGTATTAGTACATTTGATTACTCGAAAATACGAACACATTATGTCATCAGGAGTTCATAGCCTGCGTCATGTCAGACAGGGTCATGACAAAAACCACATATCTGATAACGCTAAGCCAGTGTCTTCATGTTGAGGGAAATTTGAATACGAGCCAAACATTCCAGCCTGAGAGACAGTTACCCAAGCTTGAGACTCTATGCACCATGGAATACATACAACCTTGTGTAGCACTGAGGGAGCAGTTTGCCCACTGACTTACATACAGAATGCCAAGGATGAGTGATAGTCTAGCCAGGCTTTTCATCGACTTGCATTCCCATCATCACTCAGTTATCATACGCTTAATGATGTCTGTGTTTAGGTTCTGTTTCTGGAGGCTGGTTTTGTTGACATTTGGCAGCTGAGTTGATTTAGAATACCCCTGGCTGATAATTAAACTTTAAAACAAATATAGGATATCAAGTTATACTCTTTAATTAAGTGTTAGTTTGAGAGCAGTAAAAGCCGAAAGCGTATGCAAATGACTTTTTTTTTTTCCCCCAAGATGCTTTTGCTAGAAAATGTAGATTCTCATGAGACACAGGTTCTCATGCTGGTTCTCATTTGTATTCAGAACAAGAGTTTCCCATGCAACAGCTGCGGACGGGATTTTGGTTGTTCATGCGTTCTTGCCTCATGTTCTTTACTCATTGTTATCCAAAGACGTTTTTGTTTTTTTTTTTTCCCCGTGTGTTGACCGTCTTTCTCTGACACACGGTAACTATATGGAAATTAAAAAGGACCAGCAGTTCTCTGGATGCATGCAAATATTTGCAGTGATGCTGTTAATTATAAACAAAAATGTCAAAAATGTTCTGGATGTATTAAGAAAGATATGGAAAACCATATTCAAAATGGGGAATATGGTTGTTTGAAAAGGTTTGAAAATATACAAAAATTTATCTGGAAAAACATTTGTGAGCCACAAATGCTTTTATAAGTATAAAAAAGTTTAAAAAAACAACAACAACAACAAAAAAACAAACAAACAAGCAAACAAACAACAACAACAACAAAACAAACAAACCAAAAAACAGGGCTTATGGGTCGCTCCAGAGGGGACATGAGTCATATCATGGCTGAATGCACTTTCAAACTGAACTGACAGGAAATGGAACTGGGAATTGAAAGAGGCAACTCAGTGAGTCTTCAAGATTTAAAACGGATGGTGCATTTACAGCGTTTTTTTAATTGTTATTTTATTGAAGCTTTATACAGGACATCTAACTGCAGTCAAGGGCCCGATTTTCCTGGTGGAGGTCTAGCTACAGTGAAAATTGCATAAAACTAACAAGAATACCGATCCACAACAGAGAAATAGATATAAAAACATCTGTAGCATAAAAACTGCTAATTTTGTGTAATATATCTATAATTTTATAATCTTAATATCACCCAAGGACATACCACAATCTAGATTTCAGAATTCAGTTTATCAGCTTAAATATTCAATGAATGAAGTTGTGTGGATAGAAGGAATTTTAACCATTCTTCATACAAACAGAGTGAATAACACAACAAAAGATGCCATACGAATTAATTAAATCACAGCTTTAAAAGCCAGATAGACAGTCTTATAAAGGTCACTTTTAAACTGAGTAACCTTCAACATGAAATAAAGCTAAAATATTACGAGGGAAGCCAAATTGTCGCCTCTGAATCAGAGGTTCATTATTGGCATCTGTCACACAAGGACAAACTGCAGTAATAAAAAGAGGTACATCTGTCAGAGGTCTCCAACAAAGACAGATGGGCACTTCATTATGAATAGTTGGAAAAAGGACACCCACCAAATAACATCAAAATGTGGAAAGAAGAGAATCTTTGCATTGTCAGCAACGCAAGTCTGGTGTTTCTGTTTGGACCACCATCTGGAACTTGCTTTCATTCTGGCAAAATCTTACAACGCTCAATTCTGTCGTGCTCATTTACCATTTCGGTGTAGTGAGCAGGACAGCTGGGCCACTGAACAACGGAGAAAAGGAATGAAATGTCTTTTCAAACATTCAGGTAGCTTTATAAATCGAGGCAAAGTAACCTATAACATGCATGGTCTGTTTACAAATGCTGAAGATGATGTTGGAGCTACTATGGTAGATTCAGCCATCCCACGGGAGACATCAGGTTTATAATGGTTACTTTGTGTGGCAGAGCACTAGCAAAAAGAACATCCCCTGAAAAAATGAGAGGCTTTTCTTTCATAAAAATGATCAAATATCCCAGCAGACCAGATTCGGACCTCTTCTAACAGAATTCTAAAGAGGACCAAGGCTATTATACATGCCAAGGGCTTCTCAGCTCCTTATGACTTACCAGATATTTCAGTAATTATTTGGTGTTTCCACTAACATTATCAAATGTTTTTGACTAGCACATGCTACGAATGTTGATCATTCTTTGTTCATAGAGAAGTAAATGTAAAAAAAAAAAAAAAAAAAAGTCCCTTTTATTGAGGCACCGGATGAAACAACACCTCATAAATGTCTGACAACAGCAGCACAACCTTAATTATCTGTGAAAGCTTTTAAATTTATCATCAACAATTAGCTAATTGAAACAGCCACATTTTTACACATTACAAAGAAGTGCTTGGGTTTTTCATGATAGATGGCTAAAAATGACACACTTTTAATTTTTTCATGATTTATGGTCTCGAGCTCTATATTCTGAAGAAAGCCCATTTCCAAAGTGATAGAAATGTGATGGGTAGTCATCACCCAGGGGTTGGTTTTTATGATAAAAATGCAGATGTCTGAGAGATAGAGAGCATTGAAGATGCAGTTGACTGCTGGCATGGCTTTCACTGATGTGTGCTATTGAGACTGCATTTTCCCTTCAAATGATGGTAATTTATGAAGATTAAGGCTCTCACAATGGAATTCCTAAATGAACTATGTGAAAGGTTGAAGGTTTCATATCTTTTGGAAATTGAATGAATTAAAAAACGAGAACAGATTTACATATGATATTTTATCACGTCTATTGGGAGTATTACATGTTTTGTCTATTAATATAAAAATTGCTAACATTTATAATGAGTATCCTTGCTATATGTGATTATGAAACCTTCCATAAATTACATAATATAAATTAGCTGTCATAATTTACATTAAATTGCCTTTAATGAAGCACCTGGAGCACTGAGAATGTTCTGTAAACATCCTTTCCACCCACAGTGAAAGCAGAGAAAACAGAGAACACAAAAAAAAAAAAAAATCATGTCCCAAATGAGTTATCACAATAGCTTCATCTGTACCCCCTGTTTTAGTGGAAAAATCCTATTTTGTGTGGTTCAAAAGCAGAAGAAATCCTGTTGGCTAGAAAATGTTCAGGTTCATGGCCTCCACCTGTCAGACACACTCGGCCCGTCCCTGTGGATGCACTTTTTGTCAATCATAAGCCTGCATTGTGCTCGCGGATCCACCAACTGAACATTTTATTGAAGTTAACATCAACCAAAGTTCAATCAACATCAACTCAATTTTCTGACGTATTATTCCCTCTTTATTTAGAATACATATGATAAATATTGTATTGATAATTCAATAGCGGAACGAAAGAGAGGAGTACAGTCAGAGGAAAGTGCTAAAAAATTGATGAACGCTCTTTTTTCCAAGTACTCTGCTAAGAAATATTTGCACTGGAGCTGGAGTGAAGGACACTGGAGAACAAACTCGAGAGTGCGCAGTCCAGTTGTTGATATAGCAGCAAATAAGTACTGTCCTGGTCCTCTTGAAGAAAACTGGCTGTAAAATGGTGGAGTGGCATGACACAAGCAGTGTAATATTTTCAGAAAATACCGAAGGCATAGAGGTTTTTGGACAAATCAATCTGAATATGTCAACATAGAAATAGATAAAGTTTTAAAGTGCATTGCTTGAATCACTGACTATGGTTTGGGTTTTTTTTTTTTTCTCTTTCAAAATAACAAATTAGCCACAGTAAACATCAATTTCCATCATGCTCAGAACACTAAGCGTGTATACAAGACATTCAAATAAGCGAAGCTTCCAAAGAATTTCTGTGTCAACAAAACCCGCACATGATACAAACACAAGAGCAGAATATAACGAAACTGAAGACAGGACATTGTTTCTCCCTCAACTCTGCTGCATCTGTCCCTTTGTTTGTTGTTCAGACATGCAAAATATGTATCGTTCTCATTGTTTATGTCAACTCCATCATCGAGGCAAAGATTGACTGGCACAGTTAAGCAGTAAGGCATTCTCTTAAGCATCGTCACAGTTTTGTCTCGAGCGTCAAGGCTGATTCTGAAAGGGCACGGTTATGGTCATTGTGGCGTCTTGCTCCTCAGCGAGCGGCCGGCTGACCATTTCACGGTCATTTTGTCTGGCATTCTCCTCGTTCATCTGAGACACTTCGGTAGAGCCACCCTCGAACCCAGGTACAGTGTTAGCAACGTGCACTACGTGAACTTTGTTCCTCCCGTTTTTGCTAAGGATGCAGCTGAACACCTTTTTGAACCCTTTACGAAAATGTTTGGAGACCAGGGCATAGACGATGGGGTTGAGACAGGAGTTGGCATAGGCCATACAGTGAGACAGTAGCCTGAATGCATATGTGGTCTGATTGAAGGGAAAGTCACCATAGAGGTAACACAGGATCACCACATGATAGGGCAGCCAACATATACAAAAGAGCACAGTGACAATGATAATCATCTTGGTGACTTTGCGCTTGGCTCTCTTGGATTCCGACATGCCGTCGAGCGGATCCACGGCCGTCCAGAGGTACTTGATGGTCCGAGTGTAGGAGAGGCTGACGATAAGCACGGGGATCACGTAGCCGAACACAAAAGTGCAGGTGTCCAGAACCTTACGGTTGTGCTCCTCCCAACCCGGAACACAAACGTTGCTGTTGGCAAAATCTATGAGGTCATAGTAGCTTAAATAGGGCCCTGCAAAAACTAGAGAGAGACCCCAGATGACTACCATGGCAACAACTGCATTGCACGGTGTCCGCAGTTCTCTTGAGCGAAGCGGGTAGCGGATAGCCAGATACCTACAAAATGAAACGCAGTTTTATATATATATAGTATATAACTACATGTGCAATACTGATCATCAAGCATTGGATTCTTTTCAAAGACTGAATTAAGCACAAAAAGATGATATGGCTCTCCATTTGTCTTATGCAATAAGAATAATTGCTTTTTTCTCCAAATGAAAGGTTTACCTGCAGGGTTAATCTGAGCCATAGGAGATTAATGTGGTAAATGGGTTTCATGGCGGGAAATGACTGTGTGTTGTTCCTGACTGGTGCGGGAATAATTGCTGCTGGGGATTCTCGGTCTCTGCCGCACGCTGCTCCATTTTTCACGGTGGGGAGAACTGTCAAATTAACAATTCCTACCCTCCTCTTTTTCTTTTTTTTTTCAAAGATAAACAATTTCAGCTCACATGGAAGGTGTCCAGGGCAACAACTTTTGTGTCGCTCTACTGAGAGCTTGGCCTTGATCATTCAGTGACATTATTTGCTGATTTTGGTTTGGATAGTTGCCTGCTCAGCTCTGTCAGAGTTATAATATGATGAGTTTTACTTCTAATCTTCTGCATTTCACTATTCTGACTGCAAACTGGAAACTGCCTCTTTCTGTTGAGAATCACTGATAAATGGCATTGCGTTGTGGGCTGATGATAGGTATCTCAGAGTCAGTGATGGGTATTAATTATCAATTGTTTCACCACATCCTCCTAAAGACTGAAATAATTGGACCCAGCGTGCGTGCGTGTGTGTGTGTTTGTATGTGTGTGTGTGTGTAGGTGTTAGATTGAATGAAGTGGAGGAAGAGGGTGGAGCTTTCTTGACCTGTACTTCTGTACCATAATTAGCTTTGTTCACTTATTGCTAGCTGCTGGATACCTCTTTGCAGAGGCAGGTTTCGAGTGCCACCCATTTCCTCTCTAATAGCACAGCTGCCAAACAATTCTGAATGTTCCTGAAGCTCTGTGGTTACAACAAAACCTTTGGATCTTTGGCTGAAATGTGCAGTACTCACCCCAAAATTGCAACATGGTTGCAGGGTTTTGTTGTAACCTTAATATAATACATCTGAGTTGTTTTTTTTGTTTTTCTTTTTGCCATCTGAAGCTCCTCAAAGCCTTAATCAGCTGAATTGGTTGTAGCCATCAAACAGAAAGCTTCCATACCTTCTTGTCTACAACTGCCATTAAGAATCATTAAGTCAAGGAGGCTCAGATCACCATCACTACAGACAAGTCATAGCATTTTATGCACTTCTTTCAAGATCCCCTCAACACCAATGATAAAAAAAAAATAATAATAATACAATACCTGTCAACGGAGACGGCAGCCAGGGTGAAGCTACTGGCGTACATGGTCAGGTTGATGAAGAAGTGGACCACCTTGCACATAAAGGAACCAAAGACCCAGCCCTCCAGGGAATAGATAGTGGCTTGGAAAGGCACGCAGAATATGATAAAGAAGAAGTCAGCCACGCTGAGGTTGAGGATGAACAGATTGGTGGTGTTATAACCGACCTGACCGCTCCTGAGGAGCACGGCCAGAACCAGGCTGTTCCCCACAGTCCCTAGCAGGAAGATGAGCGAGAACACCACGGATACGATGACGCTGGCGGGGTTCAGCTGGTAGGTCTCTGAAGAGTTCCAGTGACCCATGTTTTTGCTCAGGTCCTCGTGCTCCGTCATGTCAGGCTGTGAAGACCCTAAATGTGGAAGGTGTCATTCACTGTTAGCTTTGTGACAGAACTGAATTTCACTGAGTTCTCAGACTTCAGTTTGATTTGGCTAATTTTCATGCGTGTATCCGTGAAACCTGATTTACGAGGTCCAGAGAGGGCTCAGTGATCGCATGCTAAAAGTCCATTAGGGGTAATGGAGAAATTCACTGAAATCAGTTCATACTGATAGTTTTTACTCACATTGGACTAATGAAGAACACTGTTATTATAACAAAGGAAAATCCCAAAGATTTCTTCCTTAAACAGTCTGATCACACTTTCGAAATGCTTATCTCTTCATGTATAATTCATCATGTACCCAAAGCAATTACCATTTCTCCCTTTGAAGCATATAGTAACATCTGAAATGGGTGGAGCTGTAATGGCACTGTAAAATGGGCACTTACGATCAAAAATGAAGCCATTGATAATAAACCTCATTAAATGTGACTCACAGAGCAAGCGACGTCCAGATCAGACTAAGATCACAGCACTAATGGCTCATGATTACAAAAAGTTGAAGTATAAATATCTAACGTCTCCTTTGTTGTTTTATAAAATATCCTGACCCTCCTATTGTCTACCTATTGAGATGATTGGAAAACTCTCTGACTGTATCTCCCAGCTGGAAATGAAATGTTACACTCTAATGGGGAGGGCGAAAGGCTGCAAGGTTCTGCACATAAATTAATACTGGGCTGAACAATCAATATTTATAATAAAAATGCATAATACATATTTAGACATCATGCAAGCATGTGATGGTTGAATATGAATTGCAAGACATTAAAAGCACTGCAGCATGACTAGTGTAAAAGCACATACCAGTCTTTTAATCCCAGAAGGAAAAGCAGAGAGATGTTTGCCTCTCAGGGACAGCAAATCTTGTTAATCCCTTGTTTTCTTCACCTCAAAAATCATCCAAGCTGCATAGAGAACAAAGACATTCTTCATGTTTCATTTGTATCATAATCATAAAGTGCATGATGTGGAAAGAGAAGACACATCTTTATTTAGCTCAAAATTATCCTCCAAAAGCAGCTCTATGTTAAAAAAAAAAAAAGAAAAAAAAAGCTTGGGTCTCACGAACCACGTAGCGTAAAACCTTGAAATAAAAGCTCAAACTCTGAGAACAAAGAAAATGACATACCAGTAAAGAGAAAGGCAGTATGTTCTGTATGTGTTCTGCAACAGTAAAAGCTCTCATGTGAATTAGAATAAACGAAGGAACCACACCCCAAGCTCAGCTATCATAAATTACAAACCATGCATTCAAGGTAGTGAAGATACATTGATGGTGGAAGTGGATATGAACCCTTCAGGTAGTTTCAAGGCATTTGGTAGCTTTAGGAGAAACAGAGAGCGGGAAAAAAATGGCTTTCAACATTTTTCAAAGGCAGGAGAAGTAATGAGAGAGCGACATGGACTCCCCAGTATGCTGACAAAGTGCTTGCTAAGAGCTGTTCAGAGGCACAGACTTATACCAAAGGCTGAGAAACTGAAAGAAAGAGAGAGAGAAAAAAAATAAGAGGTCACAGCTGTAAACTAAATCTACCGCACTCTGTAGATGTGTGACTGTAGTGTTATCCAGTATGAAAGATAGACGAGGCTCGTGAGAATCTGGAGCACTGCTTTTGCATGTGAAACCAAAAAAACCCCCAAAAAACCGAGGTTATTAAACTGTCCATTATTTTAGCTGCCCCGTATATTGAAAAAGTGGTTTGTTTGTTTGCTTGTCAACATTTCATAACTTTTCCGGCATTCTCGGTCAATTTATCTTTGGTCAGATGAAGCAGCAAATATGTGTGCTATAAATTCTGCACCACTTTCCGTATGGGCAGACTGTATTATTTCACCCAACGGGAGGGGAGGGGAGAGGCGACTATTTTGTTCTATGAGTGAGATTATAGAAACAAGAGTGTTTGTAAGCAGCATGTGAATCACAGTAATTTTTTCTTTTTGCTTGCGCAGATCATACGCAAATAACCTGGGGTGGGGGGATTGAGAGGGTAGAAGAGGGAGAGAGAGAGAGAGAGAGATGGATGTGTTGTGGCTTTGTACCAGCAGTCTGTCTTCATGCCTTCTGCCCTTTAACATGAATGAGAACTTATTTACTCTTTTCAATCCGTTTAAATGGGTGCCTCTGCCGTCATATCTTTCCAACGACTCTGATAGAATGACATTATTTGCGTACATAAATGAATCAATAGTGCCCTGAAAAAGATCAATTGAGGATGTCACATGATTGCTGTCTTTTTGTTTCCAAATCAATAGATGTTTATCTCCAATTCCAGCCTGAAAAGAAAGGCGGACGCTGACGAAACGCACTACTGGAATGTCAGATCCGCTTTGATCTCCTTTGAGATAATTCATTTCTTGTAGAGATTGTCTGATAAATGAACCTTACTTCCTGACTCAAATCACTCCCCTGGCATTCGAGTTCATTTTCATCGCTCCAGAGAGAGAGAGAGAAGTGCTCCTTGATTCAGCTCTGAGCTGGAGAACACTGTATATGGATGACTTTCATTTTGTATGAAAGAATAATTTTTTTTGGGGGGGGGGGGGGGGGGGTAAATATGGACTGCAAGCGTCTGTTGGAGAATCCAAAAGAAAGCCCAGACACCTCTGTAAACCCACAGTCCCCCAGACAAATCAAGGCAAAACTCTTTAATTTCACTTCTCGCGGATGCCAGAAGCTGACTGCTTGACTGTCACACGGCACAAAAAGAAGACATTTCTTTCCCACTGAAAATGGCAAAGGACTCAAAACATGACAGGCTCTCTGGTGTCTCCAACAGCCCAACACAGAACAGTGTGAGAGGAAATGTTTTGTAACTTGTCATTACACCAAGTGATGGCTTCTTAAGACCATACCACAGAGTGCCTGTCTATAGTCTACACTATCTGTAACAGGTTGGCATTCTGACAACAATAAGATTATCTCACATAATCCTACCATTTACTCTTGGATTACAAAGCAAAAAGGTTCACTCTTCCACTTTATTTGACCTATTTGTTTATACCTGTATTCATTTATACTCAGTTAAGCACAACTACAGTGTTGTAAGAATGCTAGCTGACCATTTATGCCTGAATACAATACTCAATGCTGAGAGATTAAACAACTAAATCACATGGGAGGGTGGAAAATCAATCATTCACCAAGCAACGTGGTTACATTTCCAGATAAGCAAATATGTTTCTGATTGTATAGTAAATTAAATGGAAGCAGTAGGAAAAAGGTTTCACACACTTAAGAGAAACATTTACTAAAATAAATAAATTATTGTGTGCGTGTGCCTGATTTATAGAAGGAGTGGAATCTATATTACTTACCTGGCCAATACATAAAGCACGTCTGTCTATCCTCTGTCCAGAATCATATTGATTGTGAAGTAGTCTTATATTCCAGTTAAAAAAAACACACTGTATGCTCTGGATTCAATTCCACTTCGGCAACCTCCTCTCCCCTCTCATTGTTATTCTGCCTCTTTCTCTCTCTCTCTCTCTCTCTCTCTCACCTACATGCATTCTCTCTCTAACCCTCTCCCCTCTCTCTTTCTCTCTCCCACTCTCACTCTCTCTCTCTCTCTCTCCCCCTCCCTCACTTCTTCTCTGATGAGAAAGCTCCTCCTACACATTCTGTCAACTGCTCACACTTCACTGCAGGAGAGAACAACACAGTAAAGGTGCGATTTGCTTTAGACTGATGGTGGCACTATACGTTTCATTTAATAAGCACAACAATCTAAAACTGACAGAGTTACGAATCCGAAAGGATTAGAAGACCTCTGCGCGTAATGACAAAACACATAAAGGCTTTCTAGTTTTCTTTACATGTAGTTTCAGACTCGTTTTGGATGACATCAAAAAGAATCTTTTCAGTGTTTTAGGTTAAAACGTCAGGACTGAGCTGATGAGGAAATTATGTCCATGTCGGGGGGTGTGTGTGTGTGTTTCTGGATATTATGCTAGTGTTTATGGCCTGTGTATTGAAATTAAACACTGGACAGCAGAAAACCTTGCACTGTGAAGACCATATGATTTCTAGCATCTTAAAAAGCTAATACCACATACTGATTTGGTTGATCCTCACAAAGCATAGCAAATGACTGTATGGTTTAGGAAAAAAATGTAATAAAAACACATTTAAATGTGATTTGTCTTGAGACTTCATAAGAAGAGACCAAGAGAGCTAGAACATTAAGAAAATGCTCACAGACAAGAATGATGAAATTTGTCCACTGTTTACTTTTTTTCTATTTCACTGGCAACAGAAACGAGGCCAAAATTAACCTCATAATCTCTCATATTACTAGTCCAGAACACATGAAGACAAATAATATCTTTTCAGAGAGTTTATGACTATTTCTGCAAACACTTCTCAGAGTTCAGTTCAATACGTGCCTTTCTCTCTTTCACGCTCCATGTCTAGCGATATAGTCAAGGACATTCACTGTGGTTGTACAATGGCAGGATTATCCAAGGAATAAGCAGTATTATTTCTTTTACGGGATGTGCAAGGTGAGTTGTCGCTCTGGTGATGTTGGAAATTGGTTCTTGTTTGTATTACCGTATTTGTCTTGTCAGCGAGTCTATGCCTGGCGGACAAGTCATCCCGCTGTTAGCCACACCCGAATCCGTATTTGGAAAAGCACAACAAAATCTCATTATTTCGTGCGAAATGGGCACACACATTTTGCGGCGTGAGCGAGCGCATTTATTCCGTGTTTGTGACGTTCTTGCTGGAGACCCCTTCCGTTGGCTAGATGAGAGGTCGGGACTCTAGGATCAGGCAGGTCGCCCGAACGGGCGTGTTATTGCTTTTAATGAGGGCCATAGAAAATGGAACCTTTCTGCCAATCTAGAACAGTAACGTTGGCAACAAAAATTCAAAGAGAGCCATGACAATGAACACATTTAGCTGATTACATGTTTCTGTTATGAGTTGAAAAGAGTGCAAACAACTTGAAAATTACAGCCTTCAGGTTGTTGTTGTAGATATCTGCATGAGGATTCTTCAGGTTGGCTGTTGGTATATGAGAATCTTCTCTTTATATATCTCCATATTCCGCCATCCGGAGCCACCTTTGCCCCAGACAGAAAATGAATAAAAAGGTATTGTGAACCATACAACCATCTAACTCAGCCATGTAGTCTCTTCAAATGTCTTCATACCCATACGAAAAATGTGACATACCACTAATTCTCAATGCTTCTAATAGTTAAAAAAAAGTACATTTCTAAGAAATGTGGGAAAACCTTTTTTTTTTTTTAATTAGACTTCTAGTCTAGTAAATTAGACTTCTTCATCTAGTCAGTTAGGATTTGTTCTATGATGTATACTGAATGTACAGACATGCAGTGTATCATTGTCTCAAAGCTGCAGAGAAACAGATACCTTCACAAAGAGTAACAGCAGGTGAATTCATTACATCTAAGTCTACTGCTAGACACTGAACACAAAGAAATTGTTTATCCAAGCAGAGCACACTGCCTCTCCTATGAGACAGTGGTTTAAATGGATCTAAGGCACATGGCATTTGCAGGTCAAGGGAAAGCTCCTCCAGCTAAAGCGGATATTTACTGGAAGGAAAGTGAAATTCTATCAGGTTTTTTCAATGTTTCTACAAGTGGCTGCACATAGAAGTAGTCTGTACAACTGCTGTCACTGATTAGGTTAATGAGGAGTATTTCTACATAGCATATTATACAGTTTTCCTTTCTATGACAAAAAAAAAATCTAATTTTAGCTTTGAGTTATGATGCTTTTGGGTATTCTGTTTTCCACTTTTCAGTTTTGGATGAGAGTAAAAGATTAAGCGGTACATTAACAGTAAACAGTAAATTTATCTGTCAGAGGAGTGCCATGAGAATGTAATCTCCCTGCCAAAACATAGACCAGTCCCTGTCTTTCCACTAGTTGTCATGGCAACACAGCCAGCAAAATGCAGACCAACTAGTGTGTGTTTCTGTACAGTTCATAAATTATCCTGAAATTGTCTCTAATGATATTCTAAATCCAGCATTCTAAAATACATGTATATAATGTTGCCCTAGTTACAGTTTTCTGTGGAATGCCATTTTAAACAGCATTCTCTAAATACTTCAAAAACATTTCAGACTTTCTGTCTTGTCTTTGTTTTCTGGGAGGATTGTGAAAAAATCTATTTTTTTTAGCTGATCTGTTTTCAGAAAATTCTAGCTCCAGAATCAGTTAGCACCACTGATTAAATCTAGTCTGGACCATTTTGCTGACAACTGCCAACATCGATAACAGCAACTTACTTTATCCCATTGATTAATCTGTGTCAACATATTTGGCGATCAGCAGTTTTACAGTTCCTTGCGATTGTTTAAACATATTTCTCACAAGAGAATTTCCATTTTTCCAAACGGTTAACAGAGTATCACTGACAGAAAAGAGGCTGATAAAGCAAAATGCAACATTGATCTCAAAGCATAAAAATGTAATCCACCAGAACAGCAAAATTCATCTTTTTTATATAAATATGTCAGTCAAAAACATCCTAATATCAAAACACTGAAACACATTTAATCTAATGAGAAGCTTGTTATGCCCTGGTCAATAAATCAGAGCTGAATAAATAGTATCTGGAGACAGTCTTCAATATTGTGCATTAAAATGTAGCCTAATGACCATAATTAGGATTAATATGCAATATGTTCATCTTCTGCAGAAACACTGAAACCATGAAAATGGAATAAAAAGTAAGTTTTATTTGAATAATTTAGTTTTGAGAACTTGCGCATGCAAAGCAGAGATTTAAGTGATTGACACAGAGGTTTAAATGATTGACAAGCTTTTCTCTGGAAACACTTTTGCTCCTCCAACATCAAACATATTTAAATGATCTGAAACTGTGGTAGACATTTTAAAAGTACCATAACGCAAAGAAACCGACAGCTGTCAGCAAAAAACAACCCAGCGACTGTAGAGTCACTGTTCCATTTACGTCCATTCCCTGAATAATCTACAGAATGCAAATGAGGACATATTGTAAAAATGATTCATATTGTTTACAAACACTCCACTCGCTAGTGGCTTCCATTCATATAGGATTATGGGCTGATAACAGGTACCAAACTGATATGAATACATGAGAGACTGAGTGCTGTGAAAGAAACCATTATCTAATGTGACCAAACGGTGACATTTATTTGATTGGACATGATCCACACAGTCAGCTTGTATTCTGAATTTGATCATTTAACTACTGATTATCAGAAAAAAAGCTCACCACAGAGAAACGTGTGTGCCCGTTTGAGTCAGGCTTTTCATCATTTGAATTTTGAATGAATGATGACAGCAATAAATGACTAATTGGTTATGCTAATGTTTTTGCTCCTTTAAATTTTTCTGCACGCTGTTTACATTCCTTCAGAGACATAGAAAAGAAATCCGGGAGAAAAAAATTCCAATAATCATTACATTTCAATATTTCTGCTCCTGGAGGGTTGTTACAAAAGATACTCGGAAACTATCTGCTGTGATTTAAATAATGAGTGTCTGCTAAAATCTACAGTTCTACTTAATATGATGTATACCTTTTAATAACACAAGAAGAACCAATTTATTTCTTCACAGAGGTTTGAGCAAAAATGCCATAAAAGCAGCACAGTGATTCATCAGCCAATAAAACTGTGTTAAATGTGAGATTCACTCATCTTAACCACAGATTAAATTCTGATAGAAAAAAAAAAAAAAAGAAGAAGAATTCCACTCCTGCAATTTCATTACAAAGCGTTTCATCCCACTGAATGCATTATGTTGATTATGGGACACTTGAAGGGAAAAAAAAAATCCCACATTGAAATGGTAATAGTTTTGAATCCATCGCCTCTCCCTTGACTTCCCTCTCTCAGGGCTGGGTTTAATAGATTGAGTTTTGCATCCTTTTGACCGTGCAGATAGGGTACTAAGAGTCGGTGACTGTCCAATGAAAGTTGCCTTTTATCCTTTGAGTTCTATACTGTTCATTTTTTTTTGTCAAAGGGTACAAGCCTGGGAATGAGGGTATTTGAACATGAAGAGGTGGAAGCAATTTGCTGCTATACGTTAGCATCCCAGAGGGCAACAATCCTTTACTTCAAAGAACTCTCTTATATTAAATTAGCCGAGTTCCCGTAACTTTTCCTACTTCTTAAACAATGTTTGTGTGTGTGTGTGTGTGTGTGTGTGCCTTTTTAGTGATATTTATTCACTGCTGGGCTAACAGAGCAACTTACCAAAAATCAAAGCACATTCCCATTGGCAGAATCAGACAGATTAGCTCTGACTAAGAGTAATGGGCAGTCAGGGTGGTACATTACAAAGGACATTCAGAGGATTGTCTAACACAAACACGTTCAGCAGTGTAGTAAAGCCATTGTGCGTTGAGGCCAATTTATACTTCTGCGTCGAATCCATGCTGTAGGTACGGTGTAGACTCTGCGTATGGGCGTCGATGCAGACCGCATCAGCTGTGATTGGTCCGCTTGGAAGTATCGCCCCCTTTCTGCCTCAATCGGTTCAATGGTCATATACTCCATCTCATCCGACGTTTTCTGTCTTTTCTGCGTTGCATTAATTTCAGTAAAAGTAACTGTTGTTCAACATTTATTAGCTCCAACTCCAACACGATCCACTCAGTTTCAGTCGCCACTGAAAACTTTCCGGCAAAATGGCGAACTGAGCGCATGTTACTTTGAGAGCTCCGTTTGTTTGTCCCCCAAAGTTTAGAGGCTAGTCCTTCTTTTTAACGCAAGACTTGTTTTGATAGATATTGCTGTGCAAAGACTAAATTGCGACTTTTTATTTAACATGATTCTCACCACTCGCCATTGTAATGCATGAAGAAATTCAACACAGTGGCATAAAAACCCCACCGCAAGCTAGCGTTTTGAAGGTTTCATTACAGAGTGATGCAGACACACCAACGCACAAGTATAAATGTTCACAACAGCGTAGGCCACTCGCATAGGCTATGCTGTGGGCTCCGCGTAGAGCCTACGCAGAAGTATAAATCAGCCTTTACTCTCATCTGGACTGTTAGACACAGGACAGGTTTAAGCAAGGCCTCCGATTTTCTCGTCCTTTATGGTGGCAGGCAAGTAAACATCAGTGTTAACAGTGAATCTAACACCGACAGGGTGGTTGACTGTCGTTTCCTGCTGTTTCAGTTGTCACTCTAGCCGAAGGTCTATCTGCTAGTGTGACTGTCTGTTAAATTTGAGAGTGCATTCATCAATGTGACTGACCATAGTCTTGGACAGTGTGTTTGTCTTTCACATTTGACACACACTCATCAGTCACTCTCTCACACACACAGGCATTCAATAAGGCTACAGATTTCACAAAGACACACACACACACACATACAATACAAGGCTACACATTTCCAACCTTGTGGCCCTGTCTTGTGAAATATGACAGAAACCTATATTTTTAAGTCTCTAGCTGATGTGGTATCTGAAAGACAGTATGGGGCTTAAACAAAAGCAGTTTGTCTGAGCTGGAAAAGAATAACAAACCCTTATTAGGCTATCAACCACCTTAAGACAGAGAAAATCAATAGCTGTGACATCCAACCTGCGTTTGGCTGGCTCTCGGGTGTCTTAGACTCACCAGGAGGGTGAAGGCTCCGTTTAAAGGTCGCCTTTGCTTCAGAATTTGATGGTCAGAGTGACATAACAGGTAACCAGCCTTTTTTTCTGGTAGAGTCTATTAAACATTGTAATTTTCCTCTTCTGCTCCACTAATAGCTCCTCTCCCTAGCTGCTAATCAGCTACACAGCAGCAGTCTGTGCACTCATAATGCTTAAATTCAGACAGAGTGACAAGTCTCAGAAGGACAAATCCTTGGTCTGTCACATTATAGGTCACTGGAAAAATCAATCTCGCAAAGTCACATTGTGGTTTAACCTGACACCTTTTGCATACACCATTATACACCCTATAACCAATAGAAGTCATGGCTGGGGACTTCGTTCATTCATATATTTGATACATAACAACAACGAATCAATAAGTAAATCATGTTAAAATTGATTGATAAGTTTATTTTAGACATTAATTGTTCATGTTACTTTAAAAAGAGGGTTTAAGACTGTCGGCAACTGTGAATGAGTTTTTTTTCCCCCAGAAAAACCCTTAAGCAATTCTAATTAAAACAACGTCTCTCTCCATGTCCCTGTAATACTCAATTATGCTACACAGCAATAAGATCTACATCTGTTAATGACTGATCCTGTGGTGCAAAGTGGTAAATTCAATTTTAAAGACATATGTGAAACCATCTCTAAGACACTGCAAATCAATAACCTACTCATCAGTGGTC
Organism: Chanos chanos; assembly: GCF_902362185.1. Taxonomy (NCBI): domain Eukaryota; kingdom Metazoa; phylum Chordata; class Actinopteri; order Gonorynchiformes; family Chanidae; genus Chanos; species Chanos chanos. Next base: position 18,790,163 of record NC_044507.1, read on the forward strand.
TTTCAAGAGTTCTCAGACTAACCTTGAAAACAACCAGCAAATGGGCTTCTCATGTTTACTCCTTTTAAACCCCAAAGAACAAGGACACTGTTAAAAAAAACCCACTACATTTTCTTCAAGAAAAAAGAAAACTGAATATAAAACCCTGACTGTAATGGAGCAGAAAAAAAGATGAACTGTTTCTTAGACAATAATGAGTTCAGCTTTGTTCTCAACAAAAAGTCAGACAATATGTTGGTAAAAAAACAAGACAAAAAAAAAAAACCCAAAACAAAACTTGATGTAATTTTTCAATAATCTATGTGCTAACTTTTTCTAACTTTTCAAAAGTACTTTTATTTTGGAGAGTTTGCTCATCAGACTTCATAGAGAAACCAGTCACTGTGCATATTGTGTGTTATTTGCGTAATCAGATGGACCCCCTCCCACCCCAACCATGACTCGACAAGAGATCACAGTAAATGCATTAGTTTTGTGTCAAGTGTGTCACATGATTGTATAAATAATTTGCATTGCTACTGATTCACAGGCAGTAGATGAGATCCGCAATGAGATGAGATCCCATCAGACAGACACTGAAAAATTCAATTCATTCAGTCCAGCAGAACGGAGCTGACTTTAGGCCCCCAGTACTTATACCACGTGCGAGGCACGAATATTCTCAATTCTTTGTGTACCGAACATACTTTGATTCTGCTATACAGCTTGGTCTTTAGAATGGGAAAAAGAGAAACAACGCTAGAACTTAACTGCATTTAATCTTCTATCTGACCTTCAACAACTTCTAGTTTTCTTTTTATCGTAACCCTTGGGGAGAGAAAAAAAAACACTAGACAATATTAATTCAGTTACATCTGTTATTAATAGTCCCTGTTCACTAACAGGGGACAAATAATCCCGTAGAACAAGCCATACTGAGAACCTGAGAGGTTACAACTAGGAGGAGAGACATAGTATTCATTTTCAGAGACAGCACAAACTCAGACAGGACATGATTCAAGCTTAATGTACCATACAGAACGTTCCAGAAAGCTGTTGCCTTACGGTGAGAATTAAAAGTGTGTGCGTAAATCTTCTGAAGCCAAAGGTAGGATAGCATCATCTCACTGCCCAGTATCACCACTGACTCACAGATGTGTCTCCTTCAAGTTCAGACTCTCACTCCCCCACCCTCTCTGTTCTTTAAGGTTAAATACAATTTTTCCAAAGCTTTGCTCTGGCTTTTAAGTAAACCATGTGAAATATTAATACCAGTGACATGAAAATCTAACAAAACAGGCCTGCCCACACACTCTTCCCTTTTACAGAGCCACGGGCTCATCACCAGAATTACAATAGAGTTGAGATCCAGGGTGAGATTCTCTGCACTGCCCCCTGCCAACCCACTCATTAAGCCAGAGGAAATGGAAACACACTGTTCAAGCACTATACCTGTCAATGCAAGCACAACCTTGACTCAATGAATAATGCAATGCAAAGCTAACAACCAAATTGGTCATATAAACCAAAAAGGTCTTTTTTGCTGAAACTGTTCAAGTGAGACCAGCATTGTAAACACATGCTTAGATCGCCTTTTGCAAATAGTGTTAAAGTGAGAGTCGTGTATCAAGCTTGTTTGAACTACCTCTAGCCAGGAGTGATCAATCTAGCCCCCAAACATGAGTCATAGCCAAATTAAATCAGTCGTGTCAGAATCTGGTGCTTGCTAATGGTATTGTTCTGCTGATAAACACATCAGTTTAAATTAAAATCAAATGCAGTCCATGCCTCCCACGAATGATCTGCTAAGAAACTGTTCTAACAGCTTATTATACCCACAGTAATTTTATGATAAATAGAACATCCTTATTTACCATTCTAATATTGTGATATTCAAGTGAAGAATGTAGAATATTGCTGTGACAGAATGAACTGGAATACAAAACTTGAATATAAAAACGGGAATATATAAATCAATTACACGTAAATCAGTTACAAGCCCCCAGAAGCTAATACTTGACCGCTAAACCGCATGTTTTCAAGGATGACAACAACTTCCAGCAGTAACTGCAATGAAGATAGATTCTGCAGGTTTGCTAGCAAGGAGGAAGTAGGTGGTTATACTCAGCACAGGAAAAAAGATAAAGAAAGCCTAATGTCAAAGATCACTGGGTTGTCAGCGACACGGTAGCATGTTAAAAACTGTCACTGCCAATAAGGTTACATGTGTTAAATGAAGCTGCCAGATATGCTGGGGGCATGTCTAACGCTTTGACAGCATAAACGCATTGTCTATACTTGCAGTGGAGCACATCTGTTGCACTGACCATTGACCCTAGTATGCCTCGTGGAGTCTGTGATGAGAGTTCTACTTGACAGGGAGCAATAACGGGGAAGTGGGCTCCTGTCACACCGAAGAACATCTGCACTTACCCGAAACAGCCTGAATCCATGTTCTGTCCAAAAAGAAACACAACCTTTAACTGAACCTCATACACGTAGGATCTCCTACTAGCAACTGTCGCAAACATACCGCACCACCTTCACTGTAGCATTACCGTCCTTTGTCAAATATCGTCATCATCACCTGCAGAAGAATTAGGCGCCAACAGCAAGTACCTCTACCACCCCTAACACACACTTCTAACTAGAAAAGCCAGCAGAGAAGTACTTACGATGGATAGTCGCAGCCCAATTCGAAGACACTCAAATACACCTTAATACTTAGTAATGGCTTTGATACTAGTTAACAACGTATTGTATGTTTATGTAATGGGGAAATTGTTAGAGTAATAGCCTTGTTTAATCCCGACCCTTTTATTTGCAAGAGACAGAAAAATAGTGTACTGTAGTATCACTGAAGCCTTACTCAATCCTAAATTCTATTTGATCGCTCCAGCTTTGAGTACACACTGCCAGCGTGCATTACGGTTACGCAGGATTCTCTTGTTCTCAGCGTCCTTTTTTGGAAGCCACTGATGGTTACGAAGGAAAACATTCAGAACATCAATTGACTGAGTGGAATGTTCTGGGGTAATTGTCCCTAATTAGCTTTCTGCCAGCAATATGGAACGTAAAAGGGTCTAGTGAAACTGCTAAATAGCCCAGACTCGAGAGCCAAACCACTCTATTAAGGCTGCGCGCTTAGAACGTTGATGTTAATGCATTTTTGTTTTAGCGTTAACATAGAAACTACAGTTTCATGACGACCATTGTTCCCTAAATTATGCCTAAAAAGAAGGTTGAGTTAATTAATTCCTTAGCGAAAGAGGGAAAAGAAAACACCAGGCTAGCACATAGACAACACAAGGCTGCTAATAGTTAAGAAGGCGAGATGGCTTTTGAGTGTGGCTTCATACAATACAGATTGAAATCCATCTAATATGCGTCCGTCTCGCTCATACCATTAAGATATTTTTGAGTGAGCTAGACACACTAATCAGCTTCTAATATTCGCTTCAGTTTTTTTTTTTACCACTATGCCATTGAAGTCGAGCTAAAGGCAGAATGTAAAAGCAACCTGCTCAGTCAGCAAAGGCACTGGGCATGCTGAAGTGAGGTTAACCAATTTTGAAATGTAAAACCAATACATATGGAAGTGTATTGGCCTTCTCTCGCTAAATTGAAAATACCTCACAGTGGAAGGTGCCAGATAGCAAGAGAACCACTTCAGTTTTTATATTACTAATATACTCGATTATGTGTTGCACTGCACATATATAGCAATTAATGAGTAATTATGTAATGTACAGCTCTATTGACTGTTCTGAACCTCTTAAGCTTGTTCCACACTACAGGGATGACATCCAGTTTTTTAACAGGGACCGGCGTTAAATGTCAGTACAGGCTGACTTGACTAAAGAGTTAATCATGTGTGTCAATATGACTAAACTACTGATCTCCAAGACAAGACTGCACCCTCTGCACCTATCTGCTACTTATTTGTTACTTCATCAATGCCCAGTGTAAAGACAAGCTTATGGAAAGAGCAGTCAACCTGTTTCTTCTCCAGTGTAGACAAACACTGCCTCCCTGTGGCAAGACAATGTCCCCATCCCTAAAAGTGCCTTTCAGAGTGGGAAGAATTTAACTGCTCAGGTTCTCTGATGTAACTGATTATCTCTAAGGTGATTCTTGTTATTGTTTTTTTCTCCCATGAATAAAGGACTATGGAGCTGGCAAATACAGTCGGAAAATAAGTGCAAGAGATTAAGACAGCGTGTATGTGCATTACACAAAACATGCATACTGAATGGACTAAGAGACGGGGAAAAACAACAACAACAACAAAATACCCTGATCATCCATTTTAAAATAATTTATTTCTGAAACATCTATATTGCAGATTAATAATAAACATGATTACTATATAAAATATTTACACAGAGGGTCACTCGTAAAAAGGACAGAACTGTCTGTACTGCAGTTTGCTGACACAGAACAGTAATTAAAAACTTCAGACTCATCGGCTGTATTCATTTGGTAAATCTGGAGATTGGGGTGCTGGACTACAGAATGTTCTGGAGATGTGCGGGTCCCTGGCAGACAGCTGGAGCTGATTAATCGTAGTCTGAGGCAGGCTGAGATTTGTCAGTGTAGTCTGACATTAAGACAGGCAACATGTGGACTGTTTGGAATTCCCCCTCTGCTGGAGAAACAAGACATTGTATCAATAAATATGAACTACATATCAACTTTGACAGTTCATGTTAAGGAAAGCAAGCAGAATGTGATGTCATAATAGGTATGTTATGTAAGAGCAAGCACCACATGATGTCATAATAGCCAAGTCATGCTAATCCCGTGTGTGCACGCATCTGTAACATTATAGTGAGGAACTGAGATGCCATTGTGGCCATGTACCTAGGTGTGGTCCTGTTAGCATAGCATGCTACTGACTGCTAAGGGTTCTGGATACCTGTTGTCTCTGCTGCTGTCTGTACTCTTCTTCACTGGCAGCGAGGGCCTGAGCAAGGGCCAGATCCTCCTGCTCTTGAGGACTGACAGACACACACATATATCTAGAGTTACAAACACTCCATGATGATCTGTCTCTTTCACACAGTCACACAATAAAGGACCTGTCTGTCCAATCACTGGGGACATGCTTAAAACTCACATTACCAACAGGGTGGCTGAGCAAGGAGCATGTCTGGCTCACAGATCAGATAAGATGGGCAACATATTGACAGGAGCAAATACACAGTGGACAGTGGGAGGGGGGCACATAGATTATTGTGACCCTATTCAAAGCCAATGACAAAAAAAAAAAAAAAAAAAAACACCTCTGTACATTCACCTGACATTCCATAAACAATATCTAAAACCTTGTTAGAAAGATTAGAATGACTCATTAAGAGCTTTTATTCTGTGGGCAAAACAAAACAAAACAAAAAACCTAAAGTACCATAAAGTGCTGTTGAGGTACTAATGAAGCAGTATGCTAGATGCATTAGACCAGAGGAGACTGTGATCAAAGAGGTACCTGAGAGCTGGCTGTGTGCTCCGTGCTGACTCAGCTAGTGACATTTCCAGTGCTCTCTGAAGTGCTTGCTCCTCTGTCTGCAATACAAACACACGCGTAGCTTTAGTCACTGCCACCCAACATGATCTTTGGTTCATCTTTACCTGTAAATCATCTTAAAATGGACACACATACCAGTCCAGCCTGAAAGGATGCAGATGGGGGAATTACATTCTGTGTTGTTGGTGAAACCATGTGAGGTGTGGTGTAAGTCATTTGTGCACTGCAAAGGGGTAAAAAAAGGGAAACCGAATAAATTTCTTTGTCCCTAAATTTACTTTTCTGCAGACTTAACAGAGACAAATTGTTCAAGGAAAAAAAAGAAGGAAAGAAAGAAAGAAAGAAGCTACGTTTACTTTCTGCACAATCACTGTGTGAAAAAAACAACTCACCTTGTATTCTGAGATCTAGCATTTCCACTCACACCATTGGAAATAGATCTAGAGCTCCCTCTGCTGGAGGAACCCTGGCCACTGCTAGAGGCAGCTCCCTGGGCTCTCATTACAGCAGCATGTCTGCATATGGAAAAACAAGCAAAGTCATCAGGACTGATCTTGTCCTCAGTACTGAACTGCAGAGACTGGTAGGTGAGGAAGGGAGGGGGAGGGGGAGGGGGAGGTTAGGAGGGCAGTAGTTGAAGGGCAGTACTTACCCGGCTTTGGAGACTGGTTTGCTGTCAGTTTTACAGTCATGGTCCAGTGGATGTCTGTGTTTCAGACAGAAATTCAAGTGGCACTGGTCACACGTCACGCGGATCATCTCCTTCTGCTTACAGCCGTTTTTGGAGCATTTATTCGTAAAGATCTGTACAGTTAAAAATGTATGACAAAAAACATTAATATTTAGGAACAGTCAACAGTCAATGGTTAACCCTCTGTCTACATTTTCCATATACCTTTCTTTTCCTCTGTGCAGGGTCTGATTTGCAATCCCGATCAATGTGTTCGCCTACTTTGATGTCTGGCATTTCCCCTCTCTTAATGGGGATAGGTGTGTTACACAGGGGACACACTGGTACCTGAACATCCTACAAAGATCAGCGAAAAGCATTACTATACACAACTGCCACATAACCATACTCATACACCAAGCACAACACTGAGACATATGCCAAAAGTTTTTTTTCCCTAAGTCCATATGTTAGGAGAAACAGAGTGGAAAATACCTTTTTATAGGATGAAGTGCACTTGTGACTGGCGTAGGTAATGTGGTCTTTGCAAAAAATCCCTTCACATGCATCACATCTCATAGGCAGGAAATCTGTCAATTACACCAGACCACTTCATTTAGAGTTCAACACTGCACACACAGGTCATAAAATAAAATAAGAAATAAAAGTAACTGTATAATTCCATACAGTTTGTGAAGTAAAAGCAGGGGACACACAGATATTTTCATTAATAATGAATAGCAGGTTTCCTAGTTGGGTAGAGAAAATGGGAGTATTAACGGCTAAGCCACTCTAACTCACCCAAACGCTTGCAGGACTTCTCCGTACAATGTTCTCCCAGATCTGGAAACTCCATGGCACTGTGGTGAAAATAATCTGACGTCCACACTACAAACAAAAACGTAGCGTCATCATCCACCTATCCTCATAAAGATCATGTTCAAAGGTTATCCTTCAAACTCCAGTGACTGTACTATCCCCCATGTTAATGATCATTCGCAAAAAAGGAAAAGCTACGCCGCGGACCTGAATTCTACCACTTGACATAAAACCAGGAAACTTAAATACAAACGTTTTCTAGACCGTAAAGGATTGTGGCCGGAGACGTCGCATCCGTTTATCCTGTTGAACCCTCGTCCGCCTATCTTGTTAACTTCAGTTACATTGCTGCTGTGCTGTCAAAATGCTTAATCATACCAAGGTGGCTGGCATGAAAAGTTTGTCGGTCAAAAACTGTTAGCCGTCTATGATCAGGTTAGCTCCAACTATGCTGATTCATTCACTTCCTCAGCTATTAGTAATGCACAGGTTGTCAAGATCCTCAGTTGAGTAACCTAGGTTACATAAAATAACAATTTAAGTATATTTGAAAATTAACATTTGAAAACCCCGATCTAACGAACTCAATCTAAAGCCACTGAATATTAATATTACCTATTGTTCATTTATAACTCCGCCGAAACCGCTACGTTAGCTACTAATCACCAAGTAGTTAGCTTCGCTTGCTTAAACCTAAGGCAAATGCTAAATGCTAGCCTGCCACTACCAGGCGAGCTGTAAGTTGACAAGTCAGTAAGTCCGGATCTATGCTACAATCTGAAATAATATAACAATACAACAATTAACAGCGCAACTACTAGACAAATCTAACGCTATTTTAAAATATTCGCTGGTAAAACAAATTCCACAACAAATGTTAGCAAACTAGCTGCCAAATGATATTGTGTATTGTTTACATCTAACGCTAGCTAAGCAGCTAACAGCTTGCTAGCAAACTAGCATTTCTATTTGGTTGGCATTGGCTTGTAAGATCCTGTTCGTTAATACAGTAAAACAAATCAATACGAATAACGTCGTTTTTAAGCCTTTTATTATTCTTACCTAGATTGAAGCCAGTCTTGTTACTCTTCCACACTGTGCGGTTCGAGGATAAAAAAGACGTCTACTTTCTTGACTCTGAGCGGAGAAACCGTGTGATGTCAATGAAAACCCCTCCTTATTTTAAAGAACCGAATGACTCAGCGTGACGTGTTTCGCGTCTATGCTGGAGAGTTCCAGAGAATGCCGCACGGGGACGTGATTCAGCGCTTTCTCTATACACGATGCCGGCTATGCATTTGTTAGAAATGACCCTTTTACACTGATCTGACATCAGTTTTGCGTTTTTCTTGTAATGATTAAGCTCAACATTTAATAGGGAAGGAGGCTCGTAGATCTGCCTAAAGGAGGAACCTCCAGAAAAAGAATCAACTATTATTACCGCCTTCTGCGGTTCAGAGAATAAATAGACTGTAAAGTAGACTGTAAAATTAATTATAAAGGCTCTACTGAGATCCAGTAACGTGTTTTAACAGTTGTCATTTGATATTCAATGCTGTACAATTTTTTTTTCTTTTCTTTTCTTTTTTCTCCCTTACCTACGTCTTACGTTGTTGAAAAATTATACAAGGGGTTGCAGGACAGACAATTCTTGCCCAGCAGGACCTCTTGTCTTTCAAATGGCATTACTTTGCAGCTACACTGGCAAAGTAATGCTTTTCCTGTGAAAGTATGACTAATATGTGTTCAGCTACAAATAGGAAGAGGACCCAGATTAAACAGAAAGAGCTGAGAGACAGTTGTCAGTCATGAACTTCAGTGGATAAGGGAAAATGTTTTTACAGATTAAAACATTACTTTCACTGCAGGATTGTCTTTGAATCTCGAACAAGGGACCATTAATGGATTATCATTCTCTTTTGCTTGTTCTGTACGCAAAAGCATCACTCACAGATGGTATCTCAAGTTCTCCATCCATTTGCTTGTAGTCTGTGGTTCATGTGAGCCGATACGTCTTCTCTAGGTCCCAGGAGGCCTATAAAGAAATATGCTTTTTTTCCTAGTTGTCAGTCTGGTCAATTATTTTGAGCTTTTCTCGATTCAATATATCTTCAGCATCCATAGGTTCAGCAAGATTTTTCTTCTTCAGATGTAAACTTTTATGGTAACAATGGTGATCTGTAGTGATACCTCAGATTCACTATTGCACTTCATCATGATTAGTAACGCTGCACTTGCACTGCTCCTCGTGAACAAGGGGGTGACAGTAGAGTTATTTTGAATGTTTCTCTCATACACACACCTACGGCAGCAAAACATTTCATTTCGTAAGATTACCAGTTGTGATGAACGTATCAGAAATTTTACAGATAGCATATTATTCAAAACATGACAAACAATAAATATTTGAAAAGCTCAGGTGCTGATAACTCCATAAGATGATTTTTTCAAAAGTATTGCAAAGTTTTGAGGCTAGGGAAGCACAATTTATTAAATTAATATCTACATTATATTTACATTTGGCAGATGCTTTTATCCCAAGCGACTTACAAGTGAGGTAAGATACAGTCCACACATGTGCCTGTTAAGGAGCTAGCTGTGGTATAACACAATTGAGTGCCTGACCAGATACAGGTGCAGCAAAGGCTGAAGGAAGTAAAAGAGTGAACTACAGACAAATACAGGTACACATAGTGCTAATGAACAGGGAGCTACAAAAGTTCAGGAGAAGAAACTATCAGCTAGCATGGAGGATGAAGCAATTCTAAGAGTTGGGATGCTATGAGCAGTGATCAATAAAACAGCTGTATTTCTGCAATAACAACAAAGCAGACTTGTTGAACCACAGTCTACGGCTATAATGTGCCATTTAAATAGAGAATCTCGCCAGTAAGTGGTGAGTAATACTAGCTATAGAGTGTCAGGAAATCTACATCATAAAAAGTAAATGGACACAGGTCAGCATAAACATCAGCTGAAGATATTTATAGGGGGAGTGCCAGTAATATGCATCATAGAGACACAAGTAATACAGTGGAACGCAAGTCATCTGAGCTATCAGTCAGTAGGTAAGTGATAAAATGTTAAGGGAGTGGGTTAGTTTGCAGATGTGGTGGTAAAACGTATTGTGGAGGAGATGAGTCTTCAAGTGCTACTTGAAAGTTGTTGAGGGACTCTGCAGATTGAATGGCATCGAGGAACCACGCGAACGAAATCACCACGAGATTCTCGGCTACACGTTGGTGGATTCACCCAATGCCTTTCCCACGCGGACTGTAGTAGGTGGGGATCGAACACAAGCCCTAATGAGTGACCTGATGTAGGTAGGCAAGGTTCCACAGGCTGCTCTGAATGCGAGCATCAGGGACTTAAACCTAATGCAGGCGGATCCAGGGAGCCAGTGGAGGGGGGTGAAGATGGGATTGATATGTGCTTGTACCGGTTGATTGAGGCGCAGACGTGCTCCGGTGTTTCAGGTCGTCTGCAGTGGTAGCTAAGTAGCGCGTGCTGGTAGATCCGCCAGAAAAGAGTTGCAATAGTTCAAGAGCGCAGTAGTCCTTGAGATTGATATGATTTTATCAGAAGCAGTTGACAAAGATGCTGTTTAAATCAAATAGGAAATAAGACGACAGCGAGATAAATGTACATAAATTCAGTTCACCAGAATCATGGAGCCTGACTTTTTGTAACGTGTTCTCCAGAATGCAGTGATATCACGCTATTTATGAACCTCCCCAAATATGCTTGCAGTATTATGAAAATGGCTTACATTTTTAAACTATAGATTTAATGTGTAAACATCTCATCCAACATTTCATGAGCATGGCCTCGTGGCCAGAAAGATTTGTTAAAACATATACTGCTTAGATTGATATGCACAGCTCCACTGCCTTAATTTTGTCTATAATTTGAGAACTTGTAATATCTTTTTATGACTTATTGCTGAAATATATCTTTCCTGCCTTAATGATTCCTATTTTCCTCAAATAAAAAAGCCGATGTGTTTACCTTCTAGAGGAACTCTGTTCTTTATGTGTTAGTCACATGACTCAGAACAAATGAATGGTGCTGAAGTGTTAGGATGACTGAGGAAATAGATGTAGGTCATTATTTTATGTGGTTAGACAGAGGAAATTGAATGAGTCAGTGTTGCCTGCCAGCACAGGTGTATGTGTGTGTGTGTGTGTGTGTGTGTGTGTCGGGGGGTTAGTTTAAAGATTTTGTTAGGTTTGTATGTTGGGACTTCAGAGAGGATTAGGTTTCAGGAGTTTGTACATTTTTCATCGATTGTGAGTGCTCCACATTGTCAGACAAAACTCACCCCAATACTGCTACAGGCTTCAGTCCCCTCATAAACCAAGGATGAGCTGTCATGCTTCCATTTCAAGCTTCCTCTGCTCCAGCCTATCAGTGTGCAGCATCACCACCTTACTATTGACTGGTCTATTTGGTTCATGGACAGAGTATCTAGTTCACCTTTGTCTTCTTCATCATCCCATTGTCATGGGTGTACATGTGCCCCTTTGGTTACATTTAGTTCCTTGCAAAGTCTCTTTGTTCTCAGAGTACTGAACCATGCCCTGGTAAATATAAAATCTACTATTGTTATTATTCATCGATCCTGTTTCCATTTCAAGTTTCTGATTACGTTTGTCCTGCATGCATGTGTTTGTTATGCACCAAATCTTAGCCTGTTTGTATTTCTGACTATTGGGTTATGACAGTAAACTAGAAGCTCAGCTCATGTGTTCAGCCTCCTTATATTCTTACTTGTTGCCTATGTAAAGTCCTTTGTCATTGGCTGCAGTCTCTGAAGTTAGTAATGAGTAATTCTACTGGGGCAATGTCATTTCTCAACCATTTTTAGCAGTTTGTAGAAGGTCATGAGCATTAACATGACACCAGACAAATATGCGTGAAATTTAAGGAGATCATCTTGGTTATTTGTGGATGGATGGAAATGTGACAATGTCCTTTGATGGAATTAGTCCAGTCGACATATTTAGACTGCTACTGGACCGGGGCTCTTTGGTGTAGCAGCTTGTATTTGTAAACAGAATCCTTATTAAATGCACAGTATTTTATCCACCTCTGCCCAAAGCTATGACGCTGTGTCTTCTAATATTTCGTTTTAATGAAATTAATTAAAAAATTGATTACTTCAAAAAAAAAAAAAGTTTGACTAGAACCATGATTTGCCTTTCTTCTGTCTCTGTCTTCACTTCCACACATGAATGTATTGGAATATGTTGACTCACGCCCCCCCCCCCCCTAAGTTAAGTCATATTGAAGGTTACCTCTGTAACACGTTATATTGATGCCGGGTACATAGCATGTTTTGAAGAAACAATTGCTACTCCGACAAAATGTCGAGGGTGTAACTCCTACCGAAGAGCAGCGTTTATTTCCTCTTCTTTTGATTCATCTAAAAAAGACACTGGTGGGTGTAGAGCAGAGAGGAGGTGTTAAGTGGTGTAATGCAGAAAAAGACTGAAATTTGCTCCGAATCACTTGAGTCGATTATACTTGAGAGGGAAAAGGGCATGACCAGCTGTGATCCTGTGAGTGGCGTCTCCTTGCCAACCTCTCTGAGAGGCCTGAGTGTATTTCCAAGACAATTAACCGCTGAATTGATGCCTGAATTGCCAAAGCCTAAGTCCAGTTCTCTCTTTTTTTTATTATTATTATTTCCTTGACCACAGCTAGTAACATGAGAAATGATTGTTAAATTGGTTTTCACTTGCAAATGAAACATTTCATTTGTTGTGTTAGTTGTTGGAGAACCATTAGGGGGCAGCCATTCCTCATTGCTGGTAATTGTGTTTGTGTTTTGTGATTTCTGCACTGAGCTATAAAACATGTATCCTCAATCATTCCGCCACAAAATAACTCCCCACCTCCCAAAGTGAATATAATGTTTAACTTCCCCTCTGTGTTTGGGGTGTGGTGAGTATTAGAAAATGATGGTAGCTTTGTTGCCTCATCCAGATGAGTGCCACAAATAACTTCAGTGCCTCCAAACTGACTGCAACCATTTGAGGTAGTAAATTGATTTTAGTTTCACAGCACACGTGCCAAAATGACACACGCACATGTCTATTTTTATCCAGAGAAACTGACTAAAAAGGGTGGGGGGGGGGGCGGGGGCAATTAATCATAATTAATCATTTCTCTTCATTATGCAACAATGCAAAGTCATGCTGGCTGAGGCCAATGGAGGAGTTCACGGCTTTATTCATCACCGATTCCGCCCTGCGACTGCAGCACCTGGTTCATAAGCTGCTAATTTTGCTGCCAGATGGCACCTCTCAAAGAACACCTGCTTCATCATCGGGATTCCTTTAGCCTGCTCAAAACCCTATCTGCTCGAACTGTAAAATGATTGTAATAATTTCATATCCCTCCCATTATCTCCCTCATCATCGGAGCAAACATTTATGCCTTACAAATTTGCTATGGCGTCTCGCCAAATCTGTCTGCGCCTCCAGTCACCTTTCATTTTCTCACTCTGTTTAGTAACAATGTCTGTCAAGTACAGTGACAGGGAAGACTTTTGTTTTGCCACCGTTCATCGCTATTTCTCACTTACACTGTCAACCTGGTGACACTGCCTCCCAAGGTGACTGTTGCTTTTAATGTGTTTTCCTAGTATTTGATATTTATTTATTTATATTTTTTTTTTAGGCACATGCATGTCTAGTATTAAACGTAAGCCAATCCACTTCACACTTTTTCCACTACAGGGATTTTCCCTCACTCCCCTCTCCTGAACAAACCCATGTTCATACTTTGCTCGTGGGCCTAAAGCAAAGCTTTTTTTGAGCATTGGAGAAAATATTAATAATAATATGAGCCACAAGCATTTTCCATTTTTAGCCTGGAAATAGCATGGAGAGGTAAGGAGAGGACATCTTAGTGAAACTCAACATTCAGTGACAATTCTTCTTCTTAATCTTCTTCTTCTTCTTTTTCTTCTTCTTCTGCTTATTTCTTCTGTTTATTGTTTGTTGGTCCAAAAGTTAGTTACTTACTCTTTATTATATAGTCATTATTATATCTATGACAACATTTTTCAGATTAAAGCAACTATTTATGTGAAATACAGTGTGTTCAGTGCTGTTTTATTTTCACAGATATACTTAATAAATTCATTTTAGGTACATCTAAGAAAAAAATCACCAGTCCTCATCTGATTAAGTTGAGTGTAATTGGAGGCATTTTTAAGTAGCCAGTTCAGCCCATTTGAGCTTCACTTAACACCCATTTTGTTTGTTTGTTTATTTTTTCTTTAAGCGCAGCTGAGCGCATCCAGATATGTAAGATAAGCAGTATTTCTGAACTGGATGGTAATTACTGCCACGACAAATTGGAGGGAAGACACCCAACTTA
>NC_044507.1:18809543-18859543 GCF_902362185.1 Chanos chanos
ACATATATATATATATATGTATATATAGTATGGGGTAACAAAACTATTTAACTGTTTCATTACCAACGTCCACACTGTTTTGTATCCGGTGTACTTCAAACATGCGTGAGTGCTATAGCAACAATATTTTGTATTAACTTTCTACGAACTAATATTATCAGGTAATATCTCCTCTGCAACCTTCATGCAACATTAAGTCTAATTCGTTTATGAGATAATAATAGGTGTACTATTTTGCATTCAAACACACACACACACACACACACACACACATATATATATATATATATATATATACACACACACACACTGTACATACATAGCCTATGTATACAATAGAGAGAGAATTAATTTTTAATCATGAAAATAACTAACTCCAGTTAGCATCTCATTAATTACATGTGTAAGTTACATGAGTAAGTCTGGGAATATACTTCTCATTTTGTGTTACATTTCTGGCTCGGTTTAATTAGTTGTTCGTATAATTAATAACTTAATATATGCCTTTAGTTAGCATAGACATCGTTCAATCAAGGACCATCCCCCTTCCAGCAATTTATTTAACCATTGTGTTGAACTGGATATGCTTCACTACTGAGCTAGTTGTACCTCTGAATTAAATTTGACATCTCTGGATGACAAATGTCCACTTTCCTAACTAGTGTAAATAGATAGCACACTGAGACAACACTTCGTCAACAGTGACCCAGGTTTTTCTTTCTCCAGTCTCAGTTCACAACATTTTAAATGTGTGTGTGCGCGCGCGCGTGTGTATGTATGTGTGTGTGTGTGTGTGTGTGTGTGTGTGTGTGTGAGAGAGAGAGGGAGAGAGAGAGAGAGAGAGAGAGAGAGAGAGAGAGAGAGAAAGACAGACTTGATATTAACTGGATAACCCGTTGTCTAAATCGGTGGTGAATCCACTACACTGTGGCTGCCGTCCGAGGTGAGATTTCAGTGTCTGTTTAGCGTTTAACTGGGTATCAATCTGATCGCTCTCCCTCTCCGGCCCCCCGTGTAGTCGTGATGTAGTTCTTATCAAAGCCCTCCTGTCTTGTTGTGACAGCTCTGATATTGTTTATTGAGGTGGATGTCAGGTTTAATTAGCAATCGATATGGAAAGCGTTTTCAGACCGCGTCTCTGACGTCACTGACGATTAACGTTTCTCATTGGTCTCAAATTCCCAGAGCCTAGGCTAATTATTGGAAGGTTCGTGTTGATAAAGTACAGCTCATCCTCCACTCCACATCATGTCCCCTCCTCGCTGGCCACACTCACTGCATGTTTTTTAAATTCACATCACCAGCCTCCAGACGTCGTTTCCTTTTGCCTGGGAGATGATGGACAGCAGGATACTGGATCCACCTCATGCCCAGTTCGGAGGCTCTCTCGGTGGGATGGTGAGCTTTCCGTACCATCTAAGCCACCATCATGTTTACGAATTAGCCGGTCATCAACTTCAATCTGCAGCCGCGGTTCCTTTCTCTATAGACGGATTACTTAACGGCTCCTGCACAGCTTCTGTGGTTAATTCGAATCCCCTCTTGTCGTCTGGCTGCGGTATGAATGGAGATAACCAACAGTACAAACTGACAGGTAAGCAAACCAGAGAGACTACTTGCCAAAAGATCGCCTTTCGAGTGTTTTACAAATGAAAAGAAAGCCTCTTAAGATCGTTCTGTAAATAAAGACCGCTCATCCTTAACACAAAGCTTTTAGAAGCATGAATACAAGCTCGAGGAAACAAAGACGCAATCCCCTCTGTCTGTTTTAGCTGCTTTATTGCAAGAAAAGCAATCTTTTGAAGGGTTGGCTGTATCATGTAAAGGACTCATTCTTCCATTTTCCGTAATAAGCTTTTCCTGGGTCGAAGGGATCACTTTTTCTATTATTATTATTATTATTATTAATAATACTATTACTATTACGATTATTATTATTGTTGTTGTTGTTGTTATTCATAATAATAATAATAATAACGATAATAATGATCATAATAACAATACATATTCAAGTAGTACTAACGCAAAATCAGAATTATAATAACCATCCTACTCTCTTAAAATAAACTGAACAGGGGAGATGCTGCTAACAACTCTAAACCTTGTAGCATCTTAAAACTTCGACTGAGCTATACGTCCCTGGTCCAGATTCACCGCTACAATAATTTTTTTGTTCTTTCATACTAGATTCGGGAGACCCAGACAAGGATAGCCCGGGCTGTAAAAGACGACGAACTCGCACCAATTTCACTGGGTGGCAGTTGGAGGAATTAGAGAAGGCTTTTAATGAAAGCCACTATCCGGACGTATTCATGAGAGAAGCACTTGCCCTGAGATTGGACTTGATAGAGTCGAGGGTTCAGGTAAATATCTCTGATTTTTTTTTCTGGCGCTTTGGCTTTCTGCTGAAATATGTGTGGTTGGAAAATAAACTGAAATCAGAGGTAATGGTCACCCAGGTAACAACTAACCATTTCCAGGGCAAAGACCACACGCTCTTACGAAATTGTTCATTTGATGAGAAATAATCCTTAACACGGTTATCTCGAAAAATTACATTTCGTGTATGAAAAAATATCACAAAGGTTTGCTGCGATTTTACATATAATTATACATGTGTGCACGCTATGGACCTGGTAGGAGTTGTATTTAGGCCTTTGCCATTTGCATCGTTTGCCTTGTGTCCTTGTGTGTGTGTGTGTGTGTGTGTGTGTGTTTTAAAGGTTATATTTACTTAAAGGAAACATTTAACCAGTTTCCAAATGAACGTTTCCTAAAAACTCAAAATAGCAGTCACATTGAGAGAAATGATATTGATGTTTAGTCAAACGAAAGTTATAATTTCAGGTATAATTAATGGCATGCTATGAAAAGAGGCGTGCCAAAAACAGTCATAAATCGTGCTAACTAATTCTTATCTTAAATATAAATTAGTAGTCCTACTGAAGTCCTCTTATGAGGCTAAAAGGCGCTATACAATTATCAGGTTTGGCAAATAATATAACTTATAAAAATGTAATATATAAAATGCATGTCCATTTTCTTACGGTAGTATAACATTTCTAGTCAACAATATATTTATGCAGCAGGCTTGTCTATGTGGGATTTATTTAAGATAACAGTTATTTGTCATTTTTGCAATCAAGCGTGTTTGTCGTACAGGCCGCATCGTTTTCAGTCCACACAGTATTACATTTTATTTATGAGACTGCATGCTCATAATAGGCATTCTGTTAGAAATATTTTCACATGAAATTTCAGTGGGATTAAATGGATTACCCTGAGGCACGTGGGAAATTTGGCAGCGTCTATTGTTTACATTTTCATCAACTGGGATAAATCTGCTCTATAAGTTACAGGGCCTTGTAACAGTTCAGATAGTTTGCACCACGGATTTTTACGGTGTCTGTCAATTTATTATTATTATTATTATTATTATTATTATTATTATTATTATTATTATTATTGCTACTTTTGTTTATTTGTTTGTGTTGTCGTCTTTGGCGTCTTTACTATTGAATTTTTATTTTTCTCAGTAATTTTTTTTAGATTCATAGTCTGAAATTTTTATTCGTAAAATCAGTTTGTAGGCCTTAATAGATAAGGACCTGCTATGAAGCTTTCAAGTGCAACTCCCTCACAGAATTTTCTAAAAGTTGTTTAATATCGTCCCAGTGTCACTGTGCACTGTCTGACCATGACTGACTATTCTGTTAGATCGTGAAAAGATAATGTATATTTCTTTAATATGTAGGTATGGTTCCAAAACCGAAGAGCTAAATGGAGAAAAAAAGAAAACACGAAAAAGGGTCCTGGGCGACCTGCTCATAACGCCCATCCGACTACGTGCAGTGGTGAGCCGATGGATGCCGAGGAAATCGCTCGGAGAGAGCTCGAGAGACTGGAGAAAAAGAGGAGGAAACAGGAGAAAAGGATGCTAAGGTCGCAGAACAAACTTATGGCGGGGGACTTATTTCACACTCCAGGATCTGACAGTGACAGTGGCGTTTCACAACTGGCTGACGGTGAACAGAATATTCATTGTGACTTGGGACAGAACCAAACGCAACCAAGCTGTGACCAAACTCCAGATTCCAGACCCAAACTTCAGAACCAAAGAAACCTGAATCAACACGCAAGTGGATCAGAGCTGGACTCGCCCGACAGTAGCCAGCAGTCGAATTTGTGCTCAAATGGCAGACCGTCCACTATTCAGAAACTCAATCCTTTCAGTGTCGAAAGCCTTCTGTCAGACTCTAGGCCAAGGCGCAAACCTGCCATAGATTTCCCTGCTTTATCCTCTCCGCGGCCTTTGATAGGGAAAGGGCATTTCTTGCTCTATCCCATTACACAACCACTTGGTTTCATTGTTCCACAAACTGCTCTGAAGACATCAGCAACAGGCCCTGATACTGACAGTACGCCACGAGGTCCAGTAATCGACGGGTTTGCTGGAAATTCAGAACATGGAAACACCAAGGAGGCCAACAATATACATACCAGCGCGACAGCAATCAAAGGGCAGGTCAGTCATTCGGGCAAAATAACGAATTCACCACAGAGCAGCCCATCACAAACTACCTTTAACAATCACTCTGCGGGCAGTTGTAACGAAAAATGTCCACAAGATAATGAATCAGACCACGCCGATCCAAAGTCTCCCCATTCAGAGAAAACGGAACAGTCATTACCTGACTACCCACTGAGTTCCGAATCAGCGACAACCAGCTCGGACACAAACAAAGACTCTGTTGATGTTGATATGGAATAAATTAGTTATAGATGAAATTGAGGAAAGTGTCAATACTGTCCGACATTTCCCTCTCCCAAAGCTTAACCGAAGAAGAAAAAAACAACTTGACATATCAATACGTCTCATTTTTCAGTTGACATTTCTATTCTGATTAGGGGAATATATCTGTGTGTTTACTTTGTGTATGTGTGTGGTGGGCTATAAAATGTTTATTGAAAAAAAATTTAGCTGCAGCTCCCTGTGTAACAAACTGTAAAAAGAACGAGACAACAGAGATCCTCAAACGTTGTAAAAAGTATTAAGATATTTATATATGTAAGTTTTTCATAAATAAATCGATTGTATACAATGAACTCAAAGCGTGTACGACCCTAAATAGCCTTTATATGGTGTGTATAGGTAACTTCCTCTCTTAAAGCCTGATGTTGTATTTTTGTGTATTGCTTTAACAAATTTATTCATCTATAAGCCCCACTGAAATGAGGTTACGAGCCGGAGGCGAAAAGACCCGTTCGACTCCTGCAGAGTTTTGATATGAAAGTAATTATTTTCCCGGTGGCTACTGCAGGGATTCAGTTTATTTTAGCCCAAAGGGTTATAATACATTACCGATTTCTAGTGATATGAAATCACATAAACTTCCAAGAATAATAGAATTAGCATGAAAGGCTGGGGTGTCAAATTGAAATAGGAAAATAATAGCCCCGGCAGCTGGGAGTGTGTTTGTGCATATTGGATAGGAGATGGGAATTCGTGGGGCGGAATTTTCATGAGCTTTTCACTTTGTCAGGGCCCTTGTAGCTGGCTATATTAAGATAGATGTTCGATGATATCCCTCATTGTTCTGTCGCTTATATTGATGTTCCTGTGTTATCAGCCTATTGATCATGCGTCGGCTGTAATAGGACGGGCGCAGCAAACGTGCCTATTTACAATAGCAGAACACATTTGTTCTAATAGGGTTGGCGTTCCCAGGGGATGCTGCGGGGGCTCCCAGACATCTGCGCCTTGACAATATTAGCAATGTTGACCAGATCTAACGTGGAGGTAAGAAAGGAAAGAATACAATCACTGCGCAAACTGACCAGTTTAAACGACACGTATTATTGGCAAATACTACCAATAACAGCTTAACACTTCCAACATCAAAAACATTTATTCTGGTCATCTTGGTGTGTATTGTCTTGCTAAATGTCCCGGAGCCCAAGACTCTCACAGGGTCTTGATTTGCAAATAAATTGAAAATAATCAGAGGGGTAGCTTTACGTTTGAGCTCGCGCAAATGAATTTCTGAGCCCGTGTCCCTTTCAAAATATTTACATAAATTTCACCAGGCTACTGATGTTTGCTCTGAAGCAGCAATGAATTTGGAGTTCCTTGGAGACATGGCATATAGATAAAATTAGATGAAAATAAGGAAGAGTGAAAGTAAATAATAATTCATCGAAATTAATCAGCTTGAAAAGAAAGCTGGTGTTGTCAAAATTTACCAAAAGGAAATCAATAAACTAAAGCAGTAATTATTTAATGGACAAATTTAATCATAATACATTGCCCAGAAGGGACATACTTCCCCTCTCAGAAAGAGTCGTAATAATATTATTTTTTTTCTATATGTGTCTCTTTCATATACACCAAATACAGTGCATAATAATGCAAAAGGTGTCATTACCTCCTTTCCTGTCTCAAAGTCAACCGAGAAATATATTCTTCATTTCGGTCAATGAATTGCCTTTTAGATTAGGCCCATGAAAAAGCAAGTGTTTGGAATTGTGAGTTGTCTGGGGGTGTCCTTCAATTTACTGCTGTTTTTTTCCCTCTTCGTTTCTAGAGCGTGTGGTGGTAGTGGTGGTGGGGGGGTTCATGTATAATTCATTTGCAGTCTGAATAGGAGTATCGCTGGCTGCACACTGGTGGCCTTAAGGTGAAATTAGCGATTTGCTTAAGTAGTTAAGCTTTTGCCTGAAAGCAGCACGCTGTATGATTCAAGACAAACTATCAATCGATATGGCCCAGGCAGCCTCCAGGAGATGTGTCCTCCATGAATCATACTTTATGAATTCAATTTCTACCCGGAGAAATTTTCAATTTGAACGCCGGATCATTATGGGAGAGTGTAAATTGTTTTTGCTCTATTATGCATCGGACGCCATCATTTTTCTTTCTAATTACGGAGGTGTCAGGTCGGGCTGTCATGCAGGCGCTGATTTTCAATTTAACTGATCATCATGCATTCATTTTCCCATTTGATAAATCTGCTATCTCGACGCGGCGCCATGCCTAGAATGTTAAGAGAGAGAGAGAACAGCAAAGTAATGTGTGTGCGTGTGTGTGTGTGTGTGTGCAGCAATAAGTGCAGATCAGGCAGCTAATTTAGCACCTCCTGATATTCCATCTCCATTTCTCATTTTCAACTCTCAAAGGAGAGAAAAGCAGCCCAAAGGCAGCAAGCTGGTATTCACAAACACCAGGGTAAAACGACTCGGAAAACGCTTGTTTTCCTCAACACATTTTCCAAATTAGGATATCAAGCTTAATTAATGCTAATTGAGTTCCTCAATACGTGTTATTTTTATTTAATAGAAACAAATTTGCGCAATTAATTATGAAGGTGTTTTCAAGAGCCTCATTTGCAGCACACAGTCTTCCCCTCCTCTCTTCTTTGTGGATTAATTCTTTTAGACATATCATATTTCTCAAAAGTCTGTGGATGAGAGGGCGGTGCCGAGGCCATTACACTTGTTCAAAATATGAACGCGGTAGAGGAAGCGTTTAGATATCAGATACACTTAAAACAAGAGAACTATTTGAGACCAATTAGGCTGCAGGTGTTCCGCTCAAGTATCATATTGTATCGTGTAAGTCAAACAGTTATTGCTCAATCGTCATTATATCAGTAATAAGCGAAATAGATTGCTCTTCCTCTCAAGGCTAAAATAAATGCTCATCACACTTTATATTGTTATAATCAGACTCGTAGTGAGTAAATAGCCTTTCTGAATGTGATTAACACAGACAGAATTACGTTTAGTGACTTCAGATAAGGCCTAATTAATGGTAGCCTGGGCCAGTTTTTCAATGAAGTCCATGCCCCCCCCCCCCCCCCCCCTTTTCAATAAAGTCCATGTTCAGACTCAAAGATGAGCTTTTTTGGACAACCCAGTAGCACAAGGTTGCGTGTAATTTGGATAAATACATATCTGTCTGGCTTTGGTGATGTTTTGCCAAATTCATCATTCATTTCTGTCCCCAGATTAACAACAATCTATTGCTAATTTTGTTTAATTATCTTCTCAAGAGGGAATCATTCCAACACTTCGCGAGGAGCGTGACTATATGAAAGCAGCTTTAACCAAAGGTGTCAAATCGGTTTAAGATCAGAGAATTAGTCACATAGGGCTTTATTTCAGATAACAGATGAGCAAATTTGACCCGAATTTACAGATAGGCCAAAAGCAGACAGAATACAAGGATAGTGTGATATAGCTGAAATAGATTAATAAAAACGTGAAAAAAAGAATTGGAACCAAAAATTTTTGAAAGAAACATAAACAAAATCCCAACTAAAAATGGCAAAGAAATCCACGTGACTTAAAATCAATTTAGGGATCTGGCGTAAAACAATGCGGACGCCAGTTAGTATCCTATCCTGCGTTTGCATGGTAAAGATAAGAGCTGTGAAGACCGCCCGATGAATTAATAGGCATTCGGTGTAAAATAATCCTAAAATACATCGCCGAGTAGCTGCAGGATAGGAGCCAAATGTCAAGTACCGTTTTAAGTGATTGTGAGGGAGATCCAAGTGGCAGTGCTCCTCTTTGGCTATCAGTAGTACAGCTTCGTATCATCAGTCCTGTAATCACTTAGCCCGCCCACTCTTATTGAAATAAGATTGAACTTTGATTTGGGCAGCGCACATTAAAATGATGATCTACGTATTGGAGTGTTCCTCCAACGCAAGTCCTTCTCTGCAAACGGGAAGGCAGTTAGAGACGACCGAAAATGTAACCTAAAAATTGACTTTTTAAAAAGTAGTCGACACATCTCAGCGTAACATCAAAAGTAACATAGCAACAGTCAACTCTTCACACTCAGTGAGATGGCAAACCTAGGAATAATTCTAAAATTTGCAAGTCTAGATCAAAGAGGGTCTATGCTGAATTTGACCAAAGCAAAGTCTCTTGCATTCATTCTTCCAAACACCACGAAAGACACTAAATAATAGCCTAGCGTAATTATAATGTCAGAGGTCGCTTGATGGTTTATCAATGAATTCACGTGTACCACACGATAAAGACAATGCGTCCAAATTTCTTAATGAAAAGTGTATTTCTAAAAGAAAAGTATATTTCTAAAAGAAGTGTGTATTTTTTTAAATGTGAGAATAACACACACATACAGACACACGCACGTGCACACACCACACACACACACACACACACACACACACACACACACACACACACACAAATAAACTAACTAAACCGACACAAGCATAACAACAACAATCATGTCATTGAAGATATGTAAAAAACCTACTCAGTGACAAGAACTAAACAGCCACTGTAACAATTAATCTCATTCATCAAAAATAGACTTGGGTTTTCTGAATCCTTGTCTTTTTGATGTTTGTATACGTCATACCTGTTGTATTATGTATATTTCTGACAAGGAATGAGCCAGTATGATGAACACAACCCAAATATTAACACCAAATCCCCTGGTCATTGTGGTTATTAAATATCTAACAGCCTGTGTCTGGAGCTTTGCCCCACCCTGCTAATTATCACCTCCTGAAAAGTGTTTCATTATGAATTTTCCATCCGATAAACCTCTGAAATTCTGATAAAGGTAATTTGTGCACCCATGTCAATAATCTCTGTAAATGGCATATTCCAGATGGACACCCAACACCACATACCAGTGATGGAAAAAATCAACCTAGGCAGGCAAATAAATAAACCGATTTCTACACAGGCCTAGCACTACATAATAAAATTTGGTCTCAGTGTGCTAACTACGAGACTGTTAGCGATGTTTGCATGTGGGCTTACAAACAATAAATAAAACCTAATTGAACTGTTTTATATAGCATAGTTCATAAGAGATGCTAATGATCACGCAAACCACAGAGATCAGTATACCTTTAATCATTAAGTATGCTATGGAGGGTAGCAAGAAAAGAAGAAGTCAACTTATGATTACAAGCACACACACAAACATGCACATGCACATGCACACCACAACACGCAGCTCGTTACAAGGTCATTTCTTGACACGTTCACTTCAGTTCACGTTGAAACATCTGCCCGTATTCTGTAGGGATGGAGGGTGTTCTGTGCAGTACTGGATGTGTAGGTTGAACATTTAAGAGAACTCAATAGGTGGTCTTCCAATAGCTGTTTTTATAGAATCAGCTGCTCTGCCGACCCATGTGAGTGCTTGTTTTCCATGAGTTCCTCTGCATTTGTGGAAAGCCCCATTATAAATGTTAGCAGATCATGTCTGGAAACACTATTCAGTAACAATAAAATAAGGTTATATCTAAAACTAGGAATTTGGTGTACGCGGTTCTGGGGATCCGCTGCAATGCTTTGATTTGACTGTTTGAATCTAACCCCTCGATTTTGTTGATCTGTGGTGTTAGGTAAAGAACTGGCTTGGTTAGAAAAGTTGTCCAAGCAAAGTTCCAGACTCTCTACACATAACAGTTATATGACACATGCAACACAGAAATATCGGGCAGCACTCAGAATTAGAATGATTCCTACCCAACACAAATAATCTGAAATAAAAGTGAACCTGTCACAGTGCTACTGCTAGCTCATTCACACTTCAGAGCTAATTCATTATCGATTTGATGTGAAAATAGACATGGGTCTAAAACTCTCTCTGGCACAGCATCTGTCTGGTTTTCACCTGTGGTCGATGCGCCACACTGATGGCTAAACCACTAGGTAGTGCTTTAGAAAACGCTGTGTAAACAGGCATTTTGCTCCCCTGTCTTCCCAGGGAATCCAGGCCCTAGAGGTTAATGAAGCGTGAAGTGTGAAAACTTCCTGAGATAGGATGAGTTAAGCACTGTTTCCAGATGTTAAGGCAACACTGTCCAAATCTATTTGCGGCTGTCACCCTTTATGGGCCGCAAATTACTCTAGTTATATGAGAGATAAATAAGCTCCTGCTCTGCTCATTTACTCACGGTCACTAGCAGTGTACAGTCCAAACGCCGTGTGCTCCATTTGGGCTTTTCAGTGTAAAGGGAGCAGGCGAGAATCTGGCTATCAGTCTCAAGTTCTCCAGGCGTTAAAATACTTAGGGCTTTCGTCTTTGCAGAAAAATGCTTTCAGAACAACTTCAGATAGAACACTTCGATGAATTACAATGAAGGTATATTTAGCTGACTTGTAGTCTTGTTTACTGTGTCTGAAGATTTTTATTTATTTATTTATTTTTCAGTATCTATAACACAAACTAGGGATAAAACATCTTATTTGTAACCATTCATAACATCACTTGTTTTACGTTCCAGTAGATTGGAAAATATAGCGTAAATAAGTCATAAGAGGTCTATATGATCTTATATCACGTTTCTACAACACAACAGCTGTTTTTTTTTGTCATGTTTCACACACAGCTTTTTAAAATCACTATAGTCATTTAAATGTATTAATTGTCCCATATAGATCTTGAATATAGTGTTCTAATGGTTGAGGTTGGGTTATGTTATTGGACTTAATAAGAGAACTGTTTTCATTGATTTGGGTCAAGCCCAACGTAGCAGGACATTAAAGAAATTGCCACGGGGTGCAGTTAACCCAGGGATAATTAGTTATTATTGCATACCTTTAACTATATTAACCTTTTCCCTTTCTCACAGGGACAACAAAGGTAGTCCTGTTCTCAGTGAGACTCAAATATCATTGTGGAGAGTTATCCTTGAGAAGGGTTATGGAGGCACCCCTCCCCCCAAAACAGTTGGAGGGTCTCAGTATGAAACACTCAGCTATATCCATCAAACAAATTTGGACGGTACTTTGCACATAAGAGGCAACATGAATGATTCTGATGAATTTTTCTTGTATGGTGTATATTCATAGTTACTCTGGGACTTCATACAACGGTAACTGCAACAATGAAAACGGTTAAATTTGACATACAAAACTGAATGGTGACATTTTGGAGTGCTACAGTTTTATATTACTTCAGTCATGAACACTGTAGCGTTGGTCGCTACGGTGACTCAGCCAGTCAGCGACAGAGGAGGAAGATTGTTTTTTTCTTTTAGAGTAGTTGGCTAACCCAACCTTTATATAGGTAGTGTTAAACATTTAAACACTTCATTGAGAACAAACCATAAACATCACGCAACACTGGGGCGTACTTAACTCTGGATAGGATGAACACAAAGACAGCAACAGGAAAACGCACAACTATTTCACAGTCCCTGATAGAAGAGTCCTGCATCCCCCCAGCGCTAATAAGTCACTAAAGTCTCTGACTTCCCAAGACAAAATTTGCAGCTAACACTGAGCCGTAGTCATGACTATTAATGGGGTTTGGTTAGAGACCAGTTCATATTAACACAAAGAAGCTAAGTGTATTTGAACTGCTGATAACAATCAAAGAACTGTCACTGTTTCATCAGTCAGATCTCAGCAAGGCCGTTGATTTGTTTGAGTTTGCATTTAACATGCATTTCTTAAGTTTGCATCGAAATAAGCGACATGAAGATCTTGACATCTCCTGCAGCTGGAAAGTCACTGACTCCAAGCCTCGCTCCTACGTCATTAATCGCAAATGCTCTTAAACGCATCAGGACTGAGACCCGAGATTTCACCATTACATGCACATTATTAAGAATTTAATCCTTGGACTCCCCGGTAATACTGACATCCACAGCCCTCCTGTCATTAAAGCTCAGAGAAGCTCAAGGACAGGCCCAAAACTTGATCTCACTTGGGGTCCATTTTTTTTTTTTTTTTTAATGTAATGGCCCTGGGGAAATACGGTCTAACTGGGCCTGAAATGTCACTGTTAAAGTGTCCTGTAGAGGAGCATGTTACGGCCCTGTTGCCGGCCCGATCGATCACATTACAGCAAAGGAAGTGGGGAGATGCGACAACCCAGAAACACTTCAATGCTGACACGCTCTGTCTGACAGCTGCAGGCACACTATTTAAAAAAAAAAAACAAAAAAAAAAAAACGCCGCCTTGTTCCAGCCTCACAAGTGGGTGTGATTAGTCATAAAGGATCCCATTGTGCAATGGCTGGAAGAAAATTAGAGATGATAGTAGGATAGAATCGATACTGTTTACTTCTCCAAAGTGTGACCGTATCCATCAGCGGGCTCCAGGATGGTTGCGGATCGCTTTTCCTCAGCAGCCGTATTGGCGGGTTGGAGGAGAGCCTGAGGAAGGGACGTTTTAGGACATAACATTCATTTCAGGCCCATCGATAAGCAGCTCAGCCTTTCAAAATAAACGATTAAGGTGGAGAAGAAATAATTAAAGCACCACCTACAGCTTCCTAAGCCTGATATATAGGCCGGCTACGAGACGTTAATTTTCTGCCAAACAAATCCACAGTCTCTCCAGTAGGCCAGCTACCAAATTGGTATTCAATTTAAAGTAATATATGTAAAGCAGTTGACAGGAAGCGTTTAAAGTGAGATTCGTGCGCAACACAGGAGAAGAAAACCCTTCATAAGTAACAGAGCTACATGTGGAGTTGTAGTAACAGAAATGAAAACTCGAACCTGGAGAACTCGGGATCGGGAGGGGACTTAAACACATCCGTGTAGACAGAACATTCTCACCCTCCACACGCGCTCCAGTTAGTGGATTCCAACTTGGCTCGGTCAGTTTAAACTGAAACTCATTCATAATGGTAAATGAACAAATAAAGAAGCCACAGGGGCATGTTGACCCTTCACAGCCCTGTATTTTTGAAACGTTGGGTTAGGCGAGAGTGCACTTGGGAAGTCTTGAGATTTGACACTCTGATCCTGTCGGTCAGCTCGCTTTGGGCTACCGTCAGCGCGGGGAGGTATATTAATCCCGGGTCTCTCTGATCAGGAGCATAGACAACAGAATACGTTCTAATCTGACAGAGAATAATCATTTGTGGCACATGTTGTGATCCAGTGCAGGTGTAGCGGTATGTTTAATCAGCAGAGGTAGCATGTAATCTGACCCTAACACAGCCTCAACTCATCTAAGATCCCGTTGATAAGCGACTTTAAGAGACTGTGTGTGTGTGTGTGTGTGTGTCTGCGTGTGTGTGTGTGTGTGTGTGTGTGGGGGGGGGGGGGGGGGGGGGGGGGTTGTAAATGAATTACTTGCATCATAATGTGAGTCTTTATACAAGCTTGTGAAACGGTCACAGTGCAACTCACAAAAACATGAGCTATGTCCTTTCTGCTAATGTCTAAAGCGACGATTTTGTTCAAAACACTGGGACTAACCAAAACTAAAGGTCAACTACAGTAACCTTAGTTAAAGACAGTAATGTCAAAGGTTTTCGACGATTCCGCCCAAAAATATTTCACATCATAGAAATTGATCTGATAAGATATAAACTCACTTTTGTTCCGCAAGTAAAGGTCATTTGTTTTTTGATGGAATTTGTGAAGACCGTATTAGGTTGTGTCAGTAAGAATATTTTTTTGGAGAGCCAAATGAAATTGTGAAATAGGCTGCTTTTCTCTTTAACATATTGATACAAAAAACCCATTCGAGGTTCTGAGCAGTTTCTAAGACTAAATTTATTAAAGAAATTCTTGGTCTTGTGATTTTACATTACATGGGTTTTTACCCCTTTAAACAAGAAAACCAAAGCGAAATTATGTTACTAGCTGAGTAGCTGAAGATCATTATCTTTATCTGCAGTTAATCTTCTGAGGTCAAGATTAAAGCTAAATGTGATCTGAAGTCTTTGTTATCTCCCCAATTAAAAAAAAAGAAAGAAAGAAAGAAAGAGTAAAATGGAGAGGTGACAGATCACTACCATACATTAACCAGTACACCAGTCCCTCAAGCATGAGGGAGAAATAGAAAACAACACAATTAAATTATGACACCTGACACGTAGACCTCCTCTCTGTGAAAAGTCCTAATAGACAAACTGTGGGAAGTGAGATTCTGTCAGATCATTAATGTGTGATAACACACATTAGCACCACTCATATACCCCATACTCTCCATTGGGCCTCTTTTCTCTTGGCTTTAAATGAGAACATTAACACTGACTTTTCTCAACAACAACAAAAAAATCTTTCACAAGTTTTTAAGAAACCATAGTGTTGAACACAAGAATCCCAATGGCATTTGCTGAATAAAAACGAACATTCGTTTAAACGTGAAGCCAACTGCATGATGGAATCATCTCAAAAAGTCTAGTCTATAAGTTTAGAGTAAAGAGACACACACACACACACACACTCACACACTGACTAATGCTATGACTGCTCAGAGTCTCTAGTCTCCAACTTGTATACTGTTAAAGAAGCTTTCATTATTAAGTCATTAAAAAATGAAAATAATGAAATATTTTCATCCATTACATCTCAGTAAGAGAGAGAGAGAGAGAGAGAGAGAGTATGTATGACAGTAATTTGAGAACACCCACACAGTTGCAAACACAAACAACACCTACGTTTGCCCACTGCTCTGGGAATGGCAGTGGGCATTTGGTATCAACAAGAGATGAGTTTCAAGCCACGATCCACGTGATCATAAAGTAGAGTGGAGAGAGAGAGAGAGAGAGAAAAAAAGAAAAAGAAAAACAAAACACACGCATAATTTCTATTGCTTATTAAAGCAATCAGACAACTTTCTCCCTCTTCTCATCAAAATGAACACCTAACAAAATGGCAAGTGACTTCACTCATGGGCTTTATTGCCAGACAGGGAATGATGGGTAATTTGTTAAAGGAATAACAAGCAGATGTCTCACTTTCTTCAGGATGTGCATTCGTGGGTAATTATATCATTTAAATCCTACATGCAGCTAAAAAACGATAAAGCGACGCACTGTTTTAACTTTACGCGCCAAGGGGATTTGGAGCAGTGTAAGACATGCCTAATTTGTTAAAGTTTGCTGGGCAACACACTGCCTAAGGAATGCACAACTGGAAAGAAACTTTTCAAAATGCACGTGGAACTCCTGCTAGTAATGTTGGGACATGCAACTACCTCAATAAAAAAGTTAAGTTATGACAAAATAACTGTGGAGAATCCACCGATAAATCACTTTTATTAGAATATAAACAAAGAACTGAATACGATTTAATACCCACTGAATAAACTGCGAAACAATTGGAGAATGAGTATGGGACATTTTAGGGTTGGTGACTGCAGGTCTGTTTCCATCTGTTTCCTCTCACAATCTCCAAATTAGCTTTGCTAAAATGATCTGCATTTGTGGAAAAGTGAAGGTAATCAATTTGCACGCCGTATATAACCCTGCAAATTCAATGAGGGAGCATGATTAATATGGGTTCCAATAAAGAAAAATGTTGGTCACCACAATTAAACATGGTCTTAACACATCTGCTAAAATGAAAAATCAGTTTTTCAGCACAAAAAAAAAAAAAAAATGACAAAGATTAAAAGATAATGTGTTTCTCTTAACAGTCTCGCTTAATCTTGCATTTTCAACGAAGAGTTCTTTTTTTTTACACAAACGATATTGTCTAAATCGTTATTAACACGAACGTCAGCTAAATTAATACTTCCCAGTTACGGATCTCAGTTTGAACAACACGCAAAAAACAATTTATGAGCATTCTCAATACCCCATTAACACGATAGCATGTGTTACAAGCTCGCCTCGGTCAATACCCACACAGTTCATTCATCAAAGCCAAATGTTTCCAAGAGGCACAATTTGCAACATGAAGATGTCCACATAAAACAAACAAACAAAAAAAACATGTTTTCTCTTTTACTCCGTGTGTGCTTCTCAGAGATGGCATTTGAAATCCCTAAAGTCATAAGTGGGGATCCATACAGAGGTGCTAAAGACACTGATTAAGCTGAGAGCAGGCTGGGGAACCGACGATGGAGACCTCCATCCTCTTGCTCCAGTGGTCTAAAGCAGATGGATGATTCCACAAGCTAAATTTTTTTTTTTTCTTTTTTCTTTTTTTTTTTTGAGCAGTTGAGCTGCATTGATTGGAAGGCAGCAGGCGGATGTCACACATGCACTGAGCAGTACTCAATGACTTTGCTATCCTATTCCCATTTAAATTGCTT
This sequence comes from Chanos chanos, assembly GCF_902362185.1. Classification (NCBI taxonomy): domain Eukaryota; kingdom Metazoa; phylum Chordata; class Actinopteri; order Gonorynchiformes; family Chanidae; genus Chanos; species Chanos chanos. The sequence goes on from NC_044507.1 coordinate 18,826,555, forward strand.
CCACTTTTCCTTTCTGACACCTGTTTAAATCAATGTCTTCCTCTGCAGGTCATGGGCTGAATGTACTAAGGCGCTTGCCGACCGCCTCTCAAATCCACTAAAATCAACACAATAATTGAAATATTTTCAAGCTGATTACACCGAGGCCTGAGGCTCGGCTGGTTGCTATGAGCACGCTCCCTGGTTGCTAGGGGGAGTAAATCATCTTGCATTATTTGATTTTTGTTACTGATATGAAACTGCTAGTCCCTCGATTAAATGTCTCACAGTCAACCACCTAGGGGACGGAGAGGAGAGAAAAATAAAACAGTCACTGTGAACCTGTCAAATAGCATCTCAAACTTTTTTTTTTTCCCCCCTCGTCCTGTCCTGGGGGCCTGTGTTCAAATCTGCCTGCTTATTTATGTTTGTTCTGGCGGAAATGACAAGGCCCAGAGAAGGGTTTGATTTAGGGAAAAAAAAAAAAAAAGAGGGACAGAGTTGTTGAAATGTCAACCAATCACACATCAATCTTGCCTTTTGGTCCTATCATCAGGTTCACATAATGCACTGTCTTAGCCAGAAACAAACTCTGATTGGCTAATTCAAGGATGTGTCAGTGAACTTAAAGTGGGATGCGAGAACAATTTGGATGAGAGCATTTACCCTGCTAAGATTGATCTAATCCAAAGGGAGGGGTAAAAAAAAAAAAAAGGCTATTTCAGCCCATTTGTTTTAACGACAGCTTTGTATAAGGCAACAGCGCATTAGCTTTAAACAAACAGAATGCCAGCAGTCACACACAGACAAAAACAATGGTCTGGCAGTCAGTGCCTTATATTGGCTATTTGTTTATTTACATTGGATGGAATATTCTGGAACTTAGCACTCTTACATATTGTGATGTAGTAAACTACACTCAGACTCTCTCCAGCAGCATTTTAAACAATCCTAAAACCTACTGTCATCCCTTGAAATAGATTCCAGCTATTACATAATACATTCTACAACGCACATCAAACACCAGTACCTCTCAGCCTACTCTATAGCTCACTTATGATGAACTATTTCAATGAAGTTAGGCAGAAAGAAAATAATTAATCATCAAATTAAAAGAAAAAAAAAAGCTAAACACTCAGCCTTGTTTCTGAGGCATTGAGATGAATATATTCTTTTTTTTTTTTCTTTTTTTTTTAGTTCTCGAATTCAGTTTCATTTTCCTATTAGCCCTGAACTGAGGCAGAATGAACTTCAGAAGGATGATAGACACACAGAGAGCTACTGGTGCCTGTCTTGGCAAATGAGATCAGTGCTGGCAGTAATGGTAGGGTCAAGTGGAGGCACCGCCTTTCAGTTCAGAGCCAGACAGACAGCGAACATTTAACAAAAAAAATAAAAAGAAAGAAAACGACTGCCTACTTTGTACAGCCTGAGAAACTATAGCCCCTAACATGCAGCCCATTCATAAAGATGTGTGCAGATTTAACCTACTTTATTAAAACACAAACACATTTACTTCCCATTACAAACAACAGCTGCTGCTGAACTTTGACCCCGGGGAACACTAAAGGCATTCTTATGCCACTTAGAAAGGAGACGGTTCTTTGGCAGTTCAGGGAAAGAGACAGAAAAAAAAAAAAACAGACAAAGGAGAACAAGAGCTTTGGTCAATTCTTTTTGTAAAAGGGGATCTTTTCTTTCCCTTTTTAGCCTAAGTGAAGCCACACTTGATTATCCTCAGTAAGTCAACTAGGAGGCAGTCCACAGTTCACGGGTTCAACTGGAAAGCAATTACGGTTGGACACTGGGCAGAGTGTATATAGTGTTATTTGAAGTCACTGATGAGTTCCATCTTATGAAGGTCAAAACTCAAAGGGGACAGAGTTGAGACATTATTGGGAACTATTTGCTGTTTTCATTTTCCTTTTTCTCAGTTATTGAGATGTACAATGTTCATACTTTTATTGACCACCGCAAACACCCATTCCACCCCCCCCAAACCCCCACCCCCCTCTTATCATTTCTGTAACATCTGTGTCATTTTATGGGGCACCAAAATAACAACCAGCTCCCCCCTACCCGAACACTCACTTCCAGGGAGACTGTGTGTGTGTCTGTGTGTGTATGTGTGTGTGTGTGTGTGGTGTGTGTGAGTGCACTGATGTCAGTGCGTGCGTGTTTGTGTGTGTGTGGGTGTGTGTGTGTATGCACGCATGTGTGCTCAAAGCACAGGCAATTTAAAATGCCACATAGTCACCAGTGAAATTGCAGAATGCATCCTCTAACACAATAACTAGCACGCCAACAAATTAAGGGACGGAGCAGGAAGAGAGAGAGAGAGAGAGAGAGAGAGAGAGAGAGAAAAAAAAAGGCAATTTGAATTTCTTGCATTCTAATTGAGGATGAGCGAATTAATCCAGGCTTAATGGAGAATATTTGAAAGAAAACAATCAGACTTTTACTGATTTATATATATTTACAGAGCTATTAAACATTTTTATAATTATACTTTTGATTCAGATGAAGGAAGCCTAATCTTTGGGGCTATTTGCTAAGTTGTGTTAAGAGCAAGCTCCCTGCCTGCTCTCTCTCATGAGCCCAGCGTGGCAGACATCTCCTCTGAGCAGGAGAAGGGGGTGTGGGGTGGGCGTGTGGGTGTGTTTAAGCGGGGGGGGGGGGGTCAGGGGCTGATCAGAGCCCGGCCTCTAAATAAACATGACGCTTGCCGGCCAGGGGCCTTTCATTAGCCCGCAGTCAGGCTTGCCGCGTGGCAGCCAGATCGATAAGGCGGTCCCACTTTTTTTTTTTTTTTTTTATTTACCAACCAACACTTTTCTTGTGGCTGAGTTGTCTTTTTTTAATAACCAGCCCGCGCTGTTTAACTGCTTTATTCTGACTCGGCGTGGGACCATCTGGTCCCTGGTCCTGTAAGTCTCTCTCAAAGCCCAGGCCTGACAAGCAAGAGATATGTCAATGCAGTCCTCAGCACAAAGCAACATCTGCCGTGCCTGACACCCACTATTGTATGGCCATTTAATCTGTCCCCCTCCTCCTCTTAACGCCACACAACAGCCCTCCGTATTATGTTTTGCCACTCAATTAGCATTATCATCCCGCTGAAATAGAGGCCAATTTACCTTTAATGACATCATTGTTCGATGAGTGACAGGGGTCCGGTCGGTGGCTATCACTAGATAAACCCCAGGCCAGGCTCCAGTCTCCCTCACTGGCCGACGTTGTAGGCTGCGGGGTCCCGACCAGCCAATCGCTGTGGCCTTTCCTCAACCCCTTCGCCACCAACATTGTTTCCTCCAGTTCACAGAGGCAGTGTGGTGGAAAATTGAGTCCAGATTCATTAGGTTTCCAGTGTGCCGCTCGAGTCAGTTAAATTGATACATTTCCTAACAAAATTGAAGTGCTTTTGTGCCGCCTGCGGATGGCTGGTGACCTCGCTCAGTCCACTGAGCAGCCGAAGCTAGCTGATGGATCCATTAGACCGCTTAGACTGCTTATTCCTTTTCCTCCATCTCTGACTGACACTGTAAATCTGAACCAATTTCAGACTCTAATCACCATTACAAACCCTTTCCACTGTCCATTTGTTACCCTGCAATTCGAATACACTGCCCAGATTGGTCCAGAAATCCCAGTTTAAAGGAGTAGACCTCCCGTTTTCCTCTGGCTAAATGGTTCATGACTGCAAGACCCTTTCATACCCGCTGAGAGACACAAGCTAGTTTCTACTGGGGGGGAGATACATGCTAAAGATACACTTGGAAAAACACACGCACATACGTGCACACACACACACACACACACACACGCACATACAAGGCCTTCATCCAAATCCCCACAGATAGAAGGGAAATTAAAATGAGAGAAAACCATCCCAAACAACAGGAAAAAAAAAAAAAAAAAAACAGATGACTCTGAAATTCAGGAAGATGATGGGCAGACCTGAAGGCCAGGCTGTCGGCAGTGGCAGGAGGCTGTCTTTTGAATAACAATCATTTCTACACCTCCAAAACATTTCTTCATCCTCAACCCATTTTTAAACCAGCTTTTATCAGCTCATTCAAGCGCAGCGCTCTGCTGAGGCTGGAGGATATTATTTCCCTGTTGGCTTCAGTCATATAACTCTGCTTAATATGCACTCTATAATTTAAGACACTTGAATAATAACCAGAATGTGCCTTGCCACATCTTCTAACCTTCAACTTTCGCCCAACTTTGAGTTGGTGACTCTAGTCTGGACATTTCCGTAGAACAGGTAGAAAGAGAGAGAGAGAGAGAGAGAGAGAGAGAGAGAGAGAGCCAGCCAGCGAGAGAGAGCGAGAGAGCCAGCCAGTGAGAGAGAGAGAGAGAGAGAGAGAGAGAGAGAGAGAGAAGAGCAGGAGAGTGACGAACAAGTGTAAAACTGAACATTCATAATTTATATGCTCTAATTCTCACTGCTCAATCAAGGGGCTTACACAGAAACCCACTGACTTTGTTCCTCAGTCTCAATATCTAATTACTGTTGCTCCTAATATCCTCCAAGTGCAATGGAAACACATTTTAATTGATATTGAGATGTTTATGCCCTCAGAAAGTAATTAAGATTTTCAATTAATCCTGTCTAATTTCTGGACATCTCGCCTCCGTGTCCTTGAGCGTCCAGCGATTAATTCCCCAAACCTCTGCAAAATGAAAGAACTTCAATTACTTGGCATTGAATCACAGCTCGGTAAATGACCCCATCCGAGGCTACATCAACAATTTAAATTAAAGCCAATGCAAACTCAATTAAATAAAATCAAGGTGGCACAATCACCCACAACTGATGGGTCATCAGAGACGCAGTTTCTGGAAACCTCTTACCTCTCCTCATTGTCTGAGTTACAGTTTTACTGATACAATAAAAGGAGGCAGCTCTGTAGATTGCGTCTTACGAAGGTGTGTGGGGAGCAGCTACGCTAGGCATTAAGAGCAGAGGCTCTTAAGTAATCAATACCACAGTTCCATAAGAATCAATTAAACAGTCAGCTTGCAGAAAGTTCAGCCTCCGCCAGGGATAGCAAAGTAATGAGTGCACGCACCTCCTCCCAATCCCACAATCCTTTTATTCATTTGCTTTTGCTTGTTTTTATTTGTTCAAACGCCGACTGTACCGCACAGCAAGAATTGCACACCAAAGAAAGGGAGAGAGAGAGAGAGAGAGAGGGGAAGAGTTTGTTTCAGAACACACACACACACACACTCACACACACGCGTGTGCACAAACACACACAAACACACACACACAGAACATTTTGCACTCTGAGTTCTAAGCTCAAACACAGCCTCTTCACTCTTGCTGTCGTTTTCTAGTTAATGTATTCCCTCTGAGGAAGAAAATACCAGTCCCTTTAGACTATTTTATTTTTGTGACTCCTGAGTCAAAATATGTATGAATGCAATATCGCGTCACAGGGCCTGTTCAAACCCTGGTTACCACGCAAAGATAGAAAAGAACAATTCCCCCCCTCTCTTGCTTCCCTGGCAGAGCTCATTCTTATTTATTTATTTATTTATTTATTTATTTTTCTCACATGTAGAATCACCTGCCCATCTAGGCCAAAGAAACCACCGCTTGGGGATTATGGTGACATAATCTTAGTAGCAGTGTGTGTGTGTGTGTGTGTGTGTATGTGTGTGTGTGTTTGTGTGTGTGTGTGAGGTGGGAGCTGAATAGGTCTGAACCCTCTATGCCACACAGAGATAACATTTGTTGCCGGGGCAGCCAAGCTCCCCATCCATAGATTAGTGGACTGTCGCTTTTCAGGATGTGAAATAGCTTTGGCACTGCTGTATGTTTATTCTCAAAGCCCGAAGCCCGAAGCCCTCTCTGGACAAGAGGAGAGCATCTTGTCTGTTTCTTAAGAGTGTAACTGCTGGCCTTCATTGGTGTACACATAGTTCAGCACCTCCTTTTGTCTGGAGGGACCCCCAAACATACCACTGATACGCTAACCGGTGTAGAGGTCCGAACGGCTCCTTACAAAAGCGCTCCGTGATCCGTTTAATACCATGACGACAGGTTACATAGCCACGAAAACACAAAAAGACATGAAATTGTCACAAGAAAAGGGTACCATGGATCCACCGCAACCACTACACGTAAATTTATCAACGTTTTCTAGCCCTCACCTACTTGCTTAACAAAAGAACCACATGTTATACAGCAGATTGCAGTGTGTATCGTCAGGACATTTTTCAGTGGCTGCTAATCAGACACAGCCGACTCCACAGTTCTGATCTAAAGAGATTCTTTGCTTCTCCAAAAAGGGCAAGAGTGTAAATGAGATGTGACATTTTATTTGTGCTGTGCTCTGCAGTAAATAAATAAATATCGGCTCATGACAGACAAGAGAGTGAATCGCTCTACATCGCGCTCTCTGGTTAACTGTCATACCATTAAATTGTCTCTCTCTCTCCCTCTCTCTCTCCTTTCCACTCTCTTTCCCTCTCTCTCTCTCTCTCTCTCTCTCACTCCGACATGTCGCACCCTCTGATTGGTTACCAGATGTAAAGTGAAGGAGCATTTGCCAAACAGTTTCCGAAAGCATGAAATTGACATTGTGAATCACATGTGACACAGTGACTTCTCTGGCTCGTAATTGATCTGCATTTAGGCCATGGGGGCGAGAAAAGTCAGGCAACGCAAGGCGATAGGATGCGACCAGTTCTACAGTCCAATCCTGCTTCTCTCTCTCTCTCTCTCTCTCTCTCTCTATTTCTCTCTCTCCCCCCTTTCTCATTTCTTTTTTCTCTTCTTTTTTTTTTTTTTGAGAGAGGCTTGATTTCATCTTCAGTTTTTGCCATGGCAGGATAGAAGTCAGCAGGGCCCAGGATATCTCTTCGCTAGCGAGACTGTAGTTATTGCTCTTTCATGTGGTGGATCTCTCAATACATCCTAATTAATTTAAGATATTTAATCTGGCTCTTTTAATCCAGGGACCTGTGCATGGGGACCTGTGTGGTGTGAAAGGAAGAACTCCTGGCTTCATGGAAACACTCTTATCTATCCTTCGCTTCTAAGACACAACTTGAGGATGTGCTTTTAAGAGAACAACAGTGAGATCATTTGAGCGCTTGCTTTCGCTTATATGAAAAAAACGAAAAAGACCGCTTTAGAAAAGGAAAGGAGGATACCCCTTAGCTTTATGATACCAGAGATTTTTGAGTTTGTCTTCATTTTATTGCTTTGATTAAATTCTTGTAGTTCTAGTTCAAGGTTTCTATACAGTTCACATAAAATTTCATACTCTTAGGGTTGGTAGTGTAGTGGTTTTCTTGAAAATGAACAGATCAAAAAAGACATAAATTAATGTGATTCAATCTATGGGCACTGTTGTATTTTTGAAAGTTTGGGCCTCATATTTAACATGACCAATTATATCATGTATCCTAAGGAAAACTTTGAGGGAATTTTGAGGGAATTTTTTTCACCCTCACTTTCGGCTCTTATGTAATGAAGACGACGCCCGCTCCACAGCCAAAATCTGCAAAGAGCAGGGATTCTGGTCCAAAGATTAGAATGTCTTTAAGAACACATCCCATGGTCTACCAACGGACCAAGGGCTCAGCCACTAATATCACAGGCAATGAGGATCCAACCTTCACCACTGTCTTATGTTGCTCTGCTGAGGGAATTCATGCAGTTTGGTCTTTAAGATCCAGATCGGGGCCAGGTTTGATAAGGCTTGTTCTACCTGAGCATCCAGAGATAGAGGTCTTACCTGGGAGTCATTTTCAGCATGATTGCTCTTATCTGAGCTGAGCTGTACTACCTTGGCCATTGGTTGTCTGTGTTTAACTCTGGCCCCTCATTCTGCCATGCCACCCTGCTCTCCCAGCCAACAACGCTTGTTTGTGAGGGATTATACTTTTTTTGGTCACCCCCCCTCCCCTCCCTCCCTCCTCCCTCCTCCCTCCTGTTCTACCAAATGTATTTTGTGGCATCAGAGGTAAGAATTCAGCCGTTGCAAGTCAACACAGGCAACAAGCCAAAGTATATTAGCATACGCGAACCTGTACAAAGTAGAGTGTAGAAACCAGAAAGGTGGGGGAAAAAAAGGAGGAAAGGTACATACATTTTAAGGTCAAACAGTACATGCAAAAAGCACACCATAATAAAAAAAAAAAATCAAAAATAAAGAAATAATTAGGGGGAAAAAAGAAATGGTAGAAAAGAGACTGTAGCCATGAGAGTTCCATTGCTAAGATGGCACAGAAATGAAGGCGACAATGAATCTTTTAGGCAATTACCTCATTAGATTGAGAGTAGAGTTCTATAATTTATCAGGCTGTCGAGATTAAAGTAATCCACAACACAGAGAGTGAAGAGCTGATCTCATAATGGATATTTTAATCATGTCCCTCGAAAAGAAAGACGAGCCCATTAACCTCCAATCTCAATTTATAAATAAAAAAATGATTTGGCACCTCTCAGAAATTACCAAGGCCTCCCACAAGATGTTTTAGCCAATCACACTGATACTTCAACATAAATTAAACTAGAAACACTTTCAGAGTTATGAACGTGGCGTTTATAGTGCAATTTGTATCGCGTCAACTTTTCTTGCACAATAAATATACTGGTTAAAAATAGGGGGGAAAAAATAGCACTCTTTTCAGTTATCCAGCCTTATCCGTGCCATAGGAAATACCAATCAAGGTATCAGATTGTTTGAAAAACTCAGCAATCGCACTATGAAGTGCTAAGCTTTGACAGGAAAAATGTATTTGAGACGGAAAGAGTTTAAGAAATATTTATATCAACCTACTTTCAGGATTGGAAATGTAATGTTGAGACTGCAATAAGGTTAACAGTCCGGTGAGAATCGTTTCTATGGCAACGATACAAGTTTATCCAGTATACTTACATCTGCATCTCTGGAGAGGAGGCATTAATGTAGGACTGAGTCCCCAAACGGAACGCTAAAGTAAGCCCAACGCTAATCTCTGATTCCAGCTCAACTCTCTCACTAAGTCATTCTCACAATCACCCTTTTTTAACCATTCACAGCACAATTTTCACATCAGACACAAAATTAAATATGCTATGACTACAAACTAACTAACTAAAAAAATAAATAAATAAATGAAATAAACACAGGGACAACAACTCAGCGACAGCTCCGTATTACATAAAACGGCGGGCTGTCACCATTGATTGGGGTAGTGGGGAAAACCTTATAAAGTGGCTTTAAAACCATTCGGTTCAGATGAAGCACATAACCAACTCAAATAGCTTAAATTAGCGGATAAAAGCCCAGTCAGATAGTCAAAGCTGAGGTAAACAAACAGCGGCGGGGTGGGAATAGACAGTGTCGGGCCCCACAGCGGAACGCTCCGGGGGATTACAGGGGAGACTTCTCCATAGTTACAGAGCTGGACTCAGGGACTCTTATGTCCCATCTGAACTCTGCTAAGGCCGCTGTGTGTTACCCCAGGAAGACACACAGGGAGCAGCTTCACTCTTAATAACAACAAAACAACATCCTCTTAACTAAAAGAAATGAGCTTTTGAACTTATTTATTTATTTATTCTGTATACATGCGCGCATAATGACAAGGTAATGTCACATCTGTTACTTTATAAAGGTGTGTCTCTGGGTATATTCACATTTTCCATTTTATGGAAATTCTTCAGGGAAAATGGCAGTGTGCTGTGTGCTGGTTTTTTTTTTTTTTAATGTCATAATTATAGCACTGTGTTGAGCTCCAGCATATTTAAGAGACCTCTTGACAGGAATTTGCTCGTCACCTATGTTCACAAGGCAAATTACATTGCCGCTAAAAATGTTTTGAGTATCAGTCTCTTTGATTTTTTAGAGTTGAGCCTCATAGGATAGAAAGCACAGTGGACTAAACTTGAAAGCTCTTTATCTGCTCTTAAGGATGAATTTCTGCTCCATAGGTAATCCATCTTTTGACCCCTCCACAGAAAAAGCAGTTCACAACTGACAAAAAACAGAAAGGATAACTGTGTGTGTGTGTGTGAGACAGAGAGAGAGAGAAAGAGAGAGGGAGGGAGGGAGAGAGAGAGAGGGAGAGAGAGAGTCAGAGAGAGAGGGAGAGAGAGAGAGAGAGAGAGATGGATAGTTGAGGTTATATTGGTCCATGCTATAGTGTGCAATGAATGAAATGATCAGATCCTTAAAAGGCTATTGTGGGTTTATATTGGGTACAATAGCCATATTATCATATAGTTGCGCCATGGTTTGAAGTCAAAGTCATATCCGATGATGATTGGCTTTGTGAAGTGTTCTGATGGAAAAGCAGAGCCCATTGTATCCCCATCTCCATTTCGCATTGCATTGGCATATGCGGCTCACTGAACCCTGGTTTTGGCCAAAATTGAAGAGCTTACACAGAGGAAAATAAATAGATGGTTGAATAGCAATCGCCTGGGCCCCAGAACCTTTTATCAGTGGGAATCTAACAGCCGTGCTGTTTCAGAATTTCAGTTTAGCTTCCGATTAAGGTATGTCCCGGTATTTTACTCCCTACATCTCTATGCTTCATAGCGTTCAAAGGCTTCTGGGTAACTGCCTATTATCCGACAGTTCCACTCCACTGACCCTGCCAATAAAACTTTTCATATCCCAATAAATGAACTCGATTGCCGCGTTCTAAACATTTACACTGCGCTAACAGATCATCTCCAGACCTTGGAATTGGCTAAATTCCCTTTTCCTGATGAATATATAGAAAGAGATTAGAGATATGATAGCTTTTCAGATTGCTGCACCCAGAGAAATTAGTTTAGCGAGCGTTTACAGAGTCTAAATTGGAACCATTAAATAGCGGATTGAATTGATGGCACATTCATTGTCTCTCCTTCGGTATCACTGTAAAATCAATTAGCCGTCACTTTTCCATTCCCACTAAAGTATGATTGTCAGCCACGGATGAATACCGAAAACCCTGACAGCCACTTAGAGCGAAACACCATGTGAAAACAAATCTGTGTGCTGGGGCAAATGACGGCAAAAAAAAAAAAACGTGACCTGTGATTGGGAAAGGGAAGTGCAATTGTCTTCATCAGAAAGCCAAATGTGTGCAGTATGGGCTATTAGTTTGAGATACTGCTCAGAGCATGTGGAAAGAAACTCATGAATTCTTAGAAAAAAGAAAAAACAAGAAAAAAGAAAAAAGAAAAAAAAGCAACAACGTGAAAAACGGAGGTTTATTGAATCTTTACTATTACTGTTGTTTATATATGGATTTCTACTTAGAAGCGTTTTAAGGGCTGGCTCTTGTGGTAGACATAAAAATTGTAGCTTTGATTCTTGCCGAAGAGGGTCTTAAAAGTACCAAAATTTCTGTGATTTATGTGATATATGACATCAGATCATCTTCCTTTGTTCAGAGCTATAAAATACAAATGTAAACATAGAAAGAAGTGCAATAGCACTAAATTTAAAACAGGAACTGTTCAAAGAATACAGAAAAAAGAGGTACTGATATTAGAAGAGGAAATTACTGTACTAGAATATTGAAAAGAAACATTTCCTGAGTTGAAAAACAGCTTTGAATTTGTGTTATTATCTTAAATCTTTCGCATTAACCTGCTGTCAGTTTTAATTTGTCAAGTCAACATCTATTAGTTTGTGAGGTCGTAAAAAACTATCAATATGTCTCTGAAACATGGACAGAACCTGGCTTTCATAACTTTGCCAATCCATGATACTGCATAATTTAGTCTACTTGAGGGACAAAGCTAAGGCCTGGATTCAGAGAAATGTACAAACGAAAACATTTCCCAAGGTTTCTTTTCAATCTGACCAAATGTTCTGTACAAACTGGCCAGGAATTTATACTATCATACTTGTCAATCATCCGCAGAACAGTTTTGCCTCAATTTCAGGATGACTGAAGTAGACATTTCCCCAGATATTTAACTGTTTGAAGCCAAGGCCTCACCCACTGTGCAGCCTAAACCATGAGGGGAACCAAATGCCCTTATTTTTCATTGGTGATGGAGAGAAGGCATAAAGAGAGACAGTGCTGAAGAATATTACATTCAAACATTACATTTAAGCAACAATCTGTGATACTGAGGAGCTACACCAAGGAAAGGCTGTGTGAACCTATAAGGGACGGCATCACAGTGACCTGTTTCAAACAAATGGAACTAGGCTATCGTGTATAATATTTCATGCTTTGTAATCACATGAGCAATAAAAAGGAAAAAAGAAACACTATTCTGTACTCCGAGGAAGTCAATAGTTAAGTAAATCTCTAAAGAGTTATAGAATAGGTCTCCAGGCAAGTCTACAGGGAGTTAGAGAGTTTTTCTTCAACATCAACCTAAAGGGCGCGTGAGTGAAAATGCTTGTGTAGGCAAATGCACGGTCATGTAGAAAGTAAAGGGTGTGAATTAAGAAATGAATGAATGAATCCCAAAGGTTCAATCTAAGCACATCGCTCAGTGACTTCAATGAGTTTCAATTTGTTTATGTCCTCATAGCAAAATGTTCATACTTGTAAAAAAAATTACGAGCAATTAAAATGTTTCTACTTTTCATTTAGAGAGAGTACTTTGCACAAACAAGTTTTTGTTTTGTTTTTTCCGCCACATTCTGGATCATTTGATACAAGACATTCCACTTAACTCCCTCCTCATAGTGGGAAATGCAAATGAGAACTCATCTTATCCAAATTGCATAATTTCTTCCACAAAACAAATTCTATATTACATACCCTTAAACGTTTAAATATCTAAATTACGAATGCATCAGGGGGATATGAGTAAACGAGCAAACCTAACACATTTTAAATGTCATCCATGAATTCAAGTACTAGGCAAACAGGACATTATTTAGATTACACACTGCATTTGTTTATTTATTTAGTTCCCCCCCCCCCCTCCCTTTCTGTGGGGCATGGCCATCATCTGCCACTTAATAATGTGAAACAATCAGGGTTTTGAGAAAATACATTCAGTTCGGTCAGCTGTTTGACTCTCAGAGGTAAATCAACCAGCATTATGCCTGTCAATTTGCCAGAGGCATCGCCGGATGTCCTCTGAGATCAAGACTTTCATCTCATTTTGCCTTCTAATGAAATCAAAATGGGAGCACTGCTATCCCTGTTTCTTTGTGCTAGAAATCCTATTATCTTTACACCGAATGAGCTTTTGGTACCAGACTGTTGAAAGTAATGCCACAATATTTGTGCGTGTGTGTGCGTGTGTGCGTATGTGTGTGTGTGTGTTTGTGTGTGTGTGTATCACACATATGTGTGCGCAGACAGTAAGAATAAAAGCTCTAGTATCACCATGTTGTGGAGCCCTGAATGATGGGATTTGAATTTTGCCAAAATAATCTTTACCAGACCCTCAGTATTTAGCTAAATTTGTCTGGATAAAGAGAGAAAATGACAAACAATTATAAGTGCTAACTGTTTTAGCAACGTGTTGCCATGACGCCATGGGTGATAAAATTACATGTTCATGCGCTCATTATTGTGTATTGTTGTTTTTTGGTCTCATACCCTCAGATTCCCATTTGTAAAAGTGTTGGATACTTAATTGCTAAACCAATAAGTGTAAATGTACTTTTGTTCCTGTTTCCTACAAACAGTGCAGACTACTAGCATTAGAGTTAATAAAGCATGAGCTTTGAATTCGTACAGAAAGAGTTAAGCACAGTTAAGTTACAGATGCAGATACCAGCTAAGTCACAACAAAGAGGTTGCTGGTGAGCTTTTTATGGCCCTGAGTTATGGCCTCTAACTCTGGGGATGGGGTTTCGGACACTGGGTGTCAGTCGCAAAGGCAGAGGGGGGGGGGTCACGGGCCATCCCAGGCCGAACGTGCTCCTAACACCAGCTGAGGAAGCTTTTAATGTCCAGAAAAACCTGTGCAGGGGGGGTTGGGGGGGGGGGGTTACGGGAAGGTGAGAAGGTTTACATCTGAGCATTCTCACGAACCCGCTTGACCTGAGGGAATCCTACGACGTACGCCGCGACAGCTGACGTTTAGGCGGAGGCAGGGTGGTGCTGCTCCGTCCACAGGTGCTGCACAGATGCCTCCAGAGCGAGAGAGAGAGCAGGTTTTAGCGAAGGGGCCGGTGGGACCTGGATCTGGCCTCGACAACAGCAGCAGCAGCAGCAGCAGCAGCAGCAGCTAAAAGCAGCAGAAGCAGCAGCAGCAGACAGGAGGAGGCTCCCAGCTCCCCGCCTCTCTCTCCGAACCCCGCACATCTGTTTCTCCATTCTCCTGCTGTAATTACCGTCCACACGCAGCAGATGACACAGTCTCACCCAGCAAGCCTCTCCCAAACTCACTCAACTTTCAGTCCAGTTTGCAAGGGGGGGGGGGGGGGGGGTGAGCTTACCAGAGAGTCCAATTTGGGAAGCGAAGATAACTGTTACGGTTTTCAGAAATGTCCGTCGACAGTTTATTAGGGTATAACTTCCCGGGAGCCGTCGTATCGGTCAGATCAGAAGATACCGAACGAGAAACACACCATTCTAATTGAGAAATTAGCTTAAAGATCATAATATCTGTTTAAATGGTTATTAAAAAGTCCTCATCCTCCTGAGATACTTGAGAGAAACTTGTGTTTGAGACCCATCCAGGCACCTGAATGATATGTAATACAGGGAGTGTTTTGATTGAAGCTATGCATGCTGCTCTTGAGCTTCATAATTACAGTCCTGTGCTATCTGATGGAGGAAAAGAGATAAAAGCAGTGAGGACGGTAATGGAAATCTGTTTGGAGAGGTGTGGACTCTAATATCTAATTTCGCCTAATAAACTATAACCGATTTAATCTTCACCTTATCAGGCCAAGATTTCGCCACTTTCCTTTTTAATTGGCTATTTTGTAATCCCGATTCCCTATGGAACCGATGGTCTGTCTCCCTCTCCGGAGAGCGTGTGTGAAATCAGTTTGAGACGGTGTGTCAATCTCATTCTGGAGTGGCCATCTGGACAGCATGCAGGGCGTTTAGGGATGCTGCCGCCCGAACCGCCGGGGTCTCGCTAAGGCAATCACAAGCGGCTTTATACAATGTGTTAATGCAAATTTATTAGAGATTTCCTATCTGCCATTTTAATCTGCTTTTGTGTCCGCTGAGTCAAGAGAACTAAGGACCTAAGTGAGCACACAACACTGAGGGCTTGCTTGCATGCGTGCGCGCACACGCACATACACACACACACACACACACACACACTCACACACAAACATGCACACACACACACACACACACACACACACACACACACACAAAAGCACATCACAAGGGGCCTTTATGAGTGTCACTGGTCAAGCTTACGCTCTCTGAGCTTTATTTTTATACGGATAAATTATACAATTCAAAACATCAATAATCTACAGTTGACTATATATCTCCATAGATTTACATATGCCTCTGCAATAAAGCTGATTCATTTCCCATGACCTTGACTTTTTCTCTCAGATTTAGACGAGCAGACACAAGCATGTGGTTTGAATTTACATGCAGTAAGCACTGGTTTAGATCTTATGAGAATCTCACATTAAACTGATTTTCAGTCCTGTCACTATAACATAACAATCGTCCCAATAAGCAATTAATAAAAAGAGAAATGGATTTTTGCACATTTCATTATTCTATCTCAGTCGTTTTGGACACTGTTCAAATATGAAAGAAAGAAAGTTTATTTGAATTCCTGTTGGCCATATTACATATTTTCATGGTTATTGAAAGAGTGAATGCATATTATAAAATTTTACAGTAAAATAATAGTCCTGGAAATAAGCAAAAAAAAAAGCACTGTTTGTTTATACTGTCTGTTACAGTTACGATAACTGCAAGCACTAAATTGTATAATTTGTTTGACTTTGGATTCTATTGAGTTTGGACTGTAATGCTATCAGTCTCACTTAATTCTAAAGTAATTAAACATATGCACAGGGCAGAAAATATTCTCAAAGTTACATTATCATATCTGCGTAAAACAGGGAAAAGGATTTGTGAAAGTATGTACGCTGAACAGAAGTTCTGTGCAAACCTTTGATTTCATTTAAACTTGAAATGTTCCTCAACAAAAGCAGAGAAGCAGTGGCTAAAGAAATGTTGAAAATACATTCCCATCATTTTTAATTGGACAAGCACTTTTACGTGACACTCTGGAAAGAGCCTTAAAGAGATAAGTTAAGTGAGCCGCGCTGCGGAAACGGAAAAAAGAAAAAGAGAAAGAGAGAGAGAGAGAGAGAGAGAGAGAGAGAGGGCGGTTTGTCATTCATTGTAAAAGACCAGGTCTTTATGACATTTCTGAATGATAGGACCGAATCGCCGTAAACAATTGTCCATCTGAGGCAAAGAACTCATTCATACGCACTTAACCATGTCTGTGTGTACGCACTTCAGTTTCCTCTAGGTTTATGGCACATGGCACTCAATTCTACGCCGAAGCTGATAAGGAGTAAATAAGATTAAATAATGGACCAGACTACATCACTAAACTGACCCCAGAAACAATAAAACACACAGGCTCAAGAGATTGTGTGTTAGGACATCAACACACCATTTATCAATATACGGGAGATTTCACGCAGTAGTACAGTTACAATCTGGCCCATCATCAGTAGGTGACATCAGAGCAAATGTCTTCATTCTGTATAGATGGGGAATAATGGAAAAAGATCTTGCATTATTGCAGGCTCTTCCTGGAAGCTATAGAGATAGTCATTAATCCCAACTGTCTGTAAAATTGAAGCAATAAAAACCACTCGCTGTACCTCAAATCTCTCAGTGCTGAGGCTCGAGCAAGAGAGAGAGACATCTGTATCTCTGTGTGAATGTGTGTGTGTGCTCATGTGTATGTCCAGATAGACAGATAGATAGATAGATAGATAGATAGATAGATAGATAGATAGAGAGACAGATGAGATAGATAGATAAAGACAAATGAAGAGATGTATCCGTGATTGTTTCAGTTAAGGTTCCCAGGCACCCAGCTTTGCCTTTGTTGTACATGAGAGAGACATTAGACCCAGGCACAGTCTGACTTCATTTGCTGTGGAGAAGAAATTTAATTAACAAGGGCAAACATTGTCTGTGACAATGCCTCTGCAGAGACTTCAGCAGATAGCTACTACCTTTCAATACTGCCCAAAATGGTGTCATTATACCGCCTGATGAGCAGCTGAAAAAACACACACAAACACACACACACATGCTCATTCACTCACAGTTAGTATTAAAGTACAGCTATCTATTGTTTTAACGCAGGGTTTTTCTTTTTTTTTTTCCTTTCTTTCTGTTTTTTGTTTTTTTTTTTTTTTTTACCACCAGACCAGTAAGATTACAAACACTCTACAGGAGTAGCTGTGGACCCGTCCCAGCAGTGGGCCGTCCACACGGTCATGAAAAAAAGATGTGTTTCTCTCTTCAGATGCCAGCTGAGCTGACAATATGTTGCTGGTCTTCAGCCATACAAAGAGAGGGTGGGGACCCTTTGACCTTTTGTATTATAAACCCAACGAGTCCTTCATAGACTACTACGCAGTGTTTTCAGTGTGAAGATGGCACTGATATGTCACCACATGGTACGGTCTGAACAAAGGAAAAACTGGTGGTTGTCAATCAGGAAGGGAGTCTTTTTTTGTTAGTCTAGTGACTACCCTGGGAATGGGTGTTAATCACCAAGGATGGAGAGATTGACTCTGATTGCAGAACCGCAGAGCTGTTGGCTGCTCTCGTACGAACAGAATGAGGACATAAGAGGAAGGCGGCGGGTAACAAGGCCCCGGCCACACAAACACACAACACTGCCATGTTACCGCAAAATATTCTCATTCACTTACACTCTTCCCTCTCCTGGGACTTTAACCTCTGACCAGTCAGGTCGGATCAAACGCCGTCCTCTTAAAATAACAACAAACAGCTAGTAAACACAGCAGAAAAAAAAAAAACGTATACACGTCTGCATATTCCCAGAACATCTTGTATCAATTCCAGTTCACTGGATAATGATAAAACTGAATGTTTCTTTTTTTTTTATTTAAGAAAAAAAAAAAAGGTAGAAATGTAAACATCAAGAGTTGTTGCAAATTAGCGGTCTTGTTGGTGTAGTAAGACAAAACGCGCAGACCTTTAGATAAAGTACGGTAATGTTTTGACGGTACTCTCTGGCGTGTAATTTTATTCTGTCTGCGATGTTTTCGAGATCTCGTTCAGCGATAGGATGGCGGGGGGAGGCTCCTGACTGATAATAGTGGGCATGACAGTTTACCTCTGTCGTGTGTTCATGTGCTGGGAACCTCCTTTTGTGAATAGTAAATGCCCCTCCATCGCCCCTCCCACCCCCCACCCCCAACCCAAACACACACACATTATTGTAAAAGCAATGCCTCAACAACCCGGCAATAACACAGCCAGTGCTCCATTACCCCAGCCTCCATTCATGCTAATGATGTGGACCATTACTCCTCCCTCTGCTTTCTCTCCCATGCCACTGCTCTGACTTATGGCTCCATATATAACCACTGGTACCACCTAGCATATAGAGGTTGTTTATGATGATATAGTGAACAAACAATGCAGCGTGTGCATCAAGACCCCATATCAGAAGAACACTGTGACGCTTGCATGTGGTTTTATTTTGGTTTTTGTTTTTTTTGTTTGGTTTTCTTTTTTTTTTTTTTGCTGTTGTTTTTTTTTTTTTTTTGTTTCCTGCACTCCTTTGGATTATCCAGTATGGAAGCATGTAATTGGGTCTGTGATAATATGAAAAAAACTAGTAGCTGAAAGAGAGCTGCATCAAATGCAAAAAGCACAGCAAAACAATTTTAAGCCTAATTTGGTATGAGACATGACTGGCCCAGTGGCGTAGCGCGGCATAGTCAATTACGATAAGGATTAAGCTCACGCAATCAAAAGATAGAACAAGATAATGTGGCGCGATACATTTGGAACACAGGCAATTAATTGAGGAAGCATGACACAGAGCTGCTAAAGATGAAGGAGGAGAAGGCTTCAGCACTTCATCATTGTTAATGACAGAGACGAGTGATTTCTCCCGGCTCCGGATGCTGGGTGTTGCCGTGGCAAGAGGAGAAAAAGAGAGAGAGAGAGAGAGAAAGAGAGAGAGAGAGAGAGAGGCACTGCCGTATGGTTTAGGGGAGGCAGACGATGTTGTCAGAGGGCCCGCTCGGATTCGATGGCTGCTGTCTATTACTCAAGTGACTGCTGAACCCACCAGGCAGAGAATGACTAGGTTCACGAGGTGATTAATGAGCTCCCGGCCGCCAGACGTCAAAATCTGACGGCCATTGTTAAGCTCCTAACCTCTCGCAGGACAGGAACTATAACACATTTTCATTGAAAATCAATTTAGCCTTTCCCTCAAAAAATGGGGAATGACGCTGTCTTTAGTCATTAACATAGTGACATTGTGCCGTTTGCTTCTGTCCCACAGGCAGAACATATACTTTTTTTTCTCATCTTACGCGCCTAGAACAGCTAGTGGATGTTGCTAGCAGGTTAATGAGTGTATGCTTAGTAGATGGTTACAGTACAGGAGGTGGTGGAGTACACTCCACAAGACTCCATGATCTTAAAGGACACACGACACTTTGGATCTTTACTGAGTGGACATACACTCGACGTTCTACCTGAAAGAATCGGTAACGACACATTAAATGAATTAGCCTTCCGGTAGGCCTGCAATAAAAACCAATGATCCAACACTCACCTTGTGCTAATATTAGAAATAAGTAAGAGAGACGGCAGTGATGAGGCCATAATTCAACGTGTAGAGTAATAATGACTTCTCTTTTATTCTCAGTACCTTAGAATCTAAGTGTAACCATGGCGCCAACCTTCAACCAATTAGGAACAAAGGCATGTGGGTCTCTGTAGTGGTCATCGGGTTCTATTTGCAGGAGACCAAGAGTCAGGGTCAGGAATCACACATGTGATTTGTGTATCGCTGTTTTTGAGAGGGAACATGACAGAAGGTAGGATACTTGATAAACAGGCTATCTGGGGCACACACTGTAAGAGACACCTCTCTGGGGGGCAACAGCAAAAACCCAAGGCATTACAAGAAAACCCAAAGCATATTACCCTGACAGAGGATGAAACAATAGCAAATTGGACAAATGACATAAAGTGAGTCCTATAGTCCCCCACCAGGGCCCTGCTTGCTTGCACCTGCTCGAAGGGAATTGGAAATAAGAATATGCTTTGATGGTAAAGGTCAAGGAAGACAGTGGCTTTCCACGCAGCTTCTTCACCGAATGATTCAAAATAAAATCCCTTGGAAACAATCTCAAGCCCATTGCATCCAATGTAATGTTGTTGTTAAATAATGCATTGTGTACCAAAGAAGCCCCGGCTTTTATTTCTCAAGAGAGTGTCCCGTACACTCTTTTCCTCCTAAGTGAAGATTTGAGGGACAATTTAGAGACGTCACTGTGACAACCTCGAAGACGTGTTTTTTTTTTTTTTTTTTCTTCTAGACTCAATAAATCAAAGCGCTGGTATTTCACTGTCATAAAGCTCCCTGTCCGTCAGTGATAAATAGCCTCTGAGTTGGACAACTGCTACAAATGAGCCCAGATCAGCAGAGAACAGCAGGATTAATATTACGAGCACCATGAGGACAAACATCTATTTTTATGACCTGTCTCTCTCGTAAAATATATTGTGGCAAACACACATTAATAGTATATTCATTATTTGGTCTTCTTTTTTAATAAAAAAGAGTTAAAGGGATGTCAGCAGAATGCATTGAAGTCAAACCTATTTGAATTGCACTAATGGGGTTACTAACTGAAAATGACTGTGATTTATATTCTGAAAGAAAAATGGATTTTTGCTCTTTTACTTCCTGAGGTTCTCTCTTCCTGAGGTCCTCCTCAACCTGATGTGACTTCTTGAACAGTGACTTCTCTTTGACAAATCAATTACCTCTATGTTCAAAGAACAAAATAAATGCCTCCTCCAGAAAATTCCACAGGCCAGAGGCCAATGATGTGTGAGTTCACATGCAGGGTTTCCCATGGCAGAGGGAAGGGTTGAAGTGGTAATCTTAGTCTAGACTGTGTGTTCTGTGTGTAGAGGGAGGCAGCTCTCTCTCAGTCATTAATCACCTACTGCTGACACTAGGACTGTCCTGCCCTCTCATAAGGGCTAAACAACTCTTGCCATCAGGAATGAGCGTGGGCCTAAGCATGCGGAAAACACTCAGAGACTTAGCTTTGAGCAGTGAGGCTGTTGTTTTTTTTTGTCTTTGTTTACGCTGGCCCTCAACAGCGAGCCGAGCGGCCTGGGTGTGTTGGGGGGAGTTTTTGGGGAGGGGGACGCTGGCCATTTGGAGTAGCTCCCTGCCTCCCCTGAGCAGCAGGGGAGGCTGCAAGATGGCCCAGATCAACGAGAGAGGAGTAGAGAGGAGAACTGGGAAAAGGAGAGCGGAGCCAGCCGTCTGCCTCTGCTTACGTCTTTCCTGTGTGTGTTCTGGCTCATTAAAGCCACACTCTCGAATTTAAACAACTTCGGCTAAGGGCCACGCACGATAAGAGAACCAGAATCGGAACCAGAACTTCAACACCAACATAAGTCACATCTGCCCTGCTTAGTCTCCACCTCATGAGTCAAAAGATCAGGCCATCTCGCTACACGATTCCTTTATCACGATCATCCAGTCCACTGTTGAGGGAAAAGGGGCTAGGCTGAGGATGAATACAGGAGGAACTGGAGGAAGGGAGGAGGGGTATTACCATGAATTTGCATCCCCCCGGCTCTCCTGACACAGAGTCGGATTGATTAATGGAGACAGAGCTTGCAAAGCCATAACAGGGCTTCTGCTCAGGTTAAGTGGTGCTTAGATTGTTTTATATTGCCTGTGATTAGGGGATGAAGCCAAAGAGTTTGATCACTCAAGAGTTCACACCCTCCTCTAATCAGCAGGGGCCTTTCGATCGGGCCTGGCCCCGGCAACTTCAATCACGCATACCACCGCTATTTCTCCCCTGGTCTGACAGCCTGTCCCAGCAATATCAGACACAAATGAAGAGAAAGGATTCTACTAACAAACGTTTAGTGTAGGCCCTGTACGTCCTGAAGAACAAAAATGAAGTGGTACATTTATTGCAGTGAAAATGACATTACTCTTCTTTGACGGTGGGATAGCGCTGTAGTTTTCTGAGGGTCGTGTGTGTGACTCTACTTGCGTTGCATGCAGCTTGCCGCTGTCTGAAGTCTGACTAACAGGTGATTAGAGCTAACCGCTTAAACCCTGGGCTACGACAAACTTTCATAACAATAAACCTTACCCAAAATAACCAAAATAAACGTAAAACTGTTAGTTGAACAGTTAACAGACCCTTAAAACCATTTAATCAATCATTTACATTTACATTTAAATATACATTCAGTCATTTAGCAGACGCGTCTATCCAAAATACAAACCATGCATGTTTCCTCAATCATGGTTCCAGAAAAGCCACAATACATGATAGTTGTGTTGTAGTTCAACACTGAAGTCAACTGAGGAGCATTAAAGTCAATGTGCAGTGGATATTCCAATCAACATCAGAAACCACAGCAATGTTTGACATATCCCTGAGTGTCGTGCTAGCAAAAGAAAGGAGCAACCAACCACTAGCATCTGACAATAACCATCACCTAGCCTTCTACTTCAGCATCAGAAGACAAGACTTCAGAAAGAAATAAAAAAGGCTTTATGATTGACTCCCATGCACCAACACACTATGTTTTGTCCTCCTAAAGCATCTGTTAACCTGCCAAAGGATGACACTGTTGACAGGACAGAGGCTAACTAGATCTCTCTCTCTCTCTCTCTCTCTCTCTCTCTCCAATGGAACATGTCTAAACCTCTCACTTCTCTTTCTAACATTTTGCTGTACTGCAAGAGCTTCAGAGAATCCCTGGCAGCTCATACGTCAGGGGAACTTCTCATAGCACTGCTCTTCCTCCCTTTCAAATGCACCGGGTAAGTATTTTAATTAGTTGGCTAATTGTCTAAGTAATTGGTAGACAACTTAGCTCAAAGAGTAATCAATCTCAACAGGGCTGTGTTCTATCACATCAAAGGATCTGTAATTAAGACGGCTAACAGTGGGATGTGCTTTAGCCGAGCGCTATGGTGGGGAGGGCGTAGGATCCCCGATAAAACACTGGGCTGAGGAGCAGAAAGCAAAGCTGTGGAGACTCCTCAGAGAGCAAGGAAAAGCCAGGAGAGGTTATGATATATTTCACAAAAGGAAAAAAAAAAAACCCCTCCTGCCTGCAGACAAAAGACAAATTAAATAAACCTCCAAACACAGGAGGCTCAAATGGACAGGGCAAGCACTGATACACACTAAGGTAATAAAGACACAAGAACATATTTTCATGCCCTTAACGCACTCTCTTCAATTTTTATGTTCCTTTAGTTAAAGGACAAATTTTATGGCACCTTATTGTCTGTTGGAAAGAAAAGCATTTTTTTTTTTTTGGACACTAATAAGGAACACTTTCCCATTATTGAAGTGGTAGAGCAATTCATATTTTGCTGTATCTGATTTCATTTTAGGTTTCCATCAATATCTGTACTGCTCCCTCATTTCACAATGCCTTTGTTCCAACAATAGGCAATTATACATTTGGGCTAAAAAAAAAAAAAAGAAAGAAAGAAACTGCTAATCATTTCCTGAATTCTTCCATTTAGGGAAATTTTTAATCTACCATTTGTAGGAAACAAGACCCATAATGAACAATTATACAAACAGTCAATTTCTGTGTTGTGCTCAAGACTTAATTAAAATTACTAATGAAAAACGAGCCAGTTATAGTGTGAAAACTTACTTATCAATTTTCAAACAGGCAATTCAACCGTTTGGCTCCCTGCTTTAGTCGGTTAATGAAAATGACCCGCCTTGCAATAAAGTATGATTTATTTATAAATAAATAAAATAACAGAAGGTATTATTAATTACTGAGGCCCAAAGCTCAGTTCAAATACGCGAGAGAAGAGGTGCTCTGAATTAAAATGAATACTGTTGATCTAGTCTTGTAACACTATTTACAGTGTGAATGCTATCCACGGTGCTCTTAATGCTGATTATCAAGTCTATTTAAATGCTTCCAAACAGATGGAGCCCAAACTCTCTCACCAATAATAACACTGATTTTAATACAACTGTGTCAAGAAGCCCGGGCGCGTCATCTTACAGTAATAGAGCTATGGGTATGCAAAGCAAAAAAAAAAAAAAAACCAAAACACGTCCTCTTGAAAAACAAAAGGCTTCAAATCATTTTATTAATTAATTTATTTATTTACTTCTTCTTTTTGTTTTTTTTTAAGTGTAGTTTTTCCCTCCTGTCTTACAAACAGATCAAATCTTCATCAGTTGTGTTGTGCTTTGTTTTTGTTTTGTTTTTTTTGTTTCTTTTTTAACTGATGAAAGGCGATGAGAGAAAGTGGAGAGGTTCTAGGGGAGGGCAGACTTCAGATGCATGTGTGGGCTGGGGATTTTCTCCAGAGCAGGGATCACGGTGGGTTCACTTCACATCGCTTTGATCCAGTGTGAACGCTACATACCGAAACTGCGCGCTCACAAACACTAAACAGCATGCCCCTAAGAGTGGAGTTTGATTGTTATACGCGATGTGTAGTCTGAGACGCGGAGACCCGGGTGAAAAACATACTTGGCCAGTTGCTTTGCCTTTATTGGATATTTACATACCTGGTTCTCTGTATCTACTGTGACACTGCTGTAGCTTACACACCCTCTATTATCAGCTCAAAGTAAATAATTATGTCTACATTCAATTTGTCAGACTCCATAGGAGGGTAGAGTTTTAAATGATCAGATTATAGTGGTGGAAAAATTATAGCAGATGAATGCGTGTTCAAACCCAAGTGTCTAATTACAGAGGAACTACCAAGAGAGACTAGCAGTTGAGGAAATTAAAACAGCCCTCCCCCTTTTTTCTCCACCCACCCCCCCCCCCCCCCCCCCCACCCCACCCCCGCTCTCTCTCTCTCGCTCGCTCCCCCTCTCCCTCTCCCTCTCCCTCTCTCTCTCTCTCTCTCTCTCTCTCTCTCTCTTTCTCTCCTCTCCCTCCAGCAAGGTCCAATACAGAGAGTGGCACTGACAGATTGACAAATAAGGTTAATAAGTAGTTTCCACTCCTCCTAAAGGCTAATCAAATATTAATCCTTGAAGTGTGGTCAGCAGAAAAATAACAAACAATCGGTAGAGAGGAATTGATTGCATTGATTCTCCGGTGAAGCTTTTGAAAACAAATTCCCTGGACGTCTTTGAAAACATTTGCACAGTTAAGGGAAACGTTTTTGTCTCTGGTCGACACATATCCACGCCAGAGTTCATGATTAAAATTATCAGTGGTCCTTGAAAACTAAAACAAGAACTAAAGTGAAGATATGAGATATTACATTTATTTATATATGTATATACACACACACACACACACATATATATACACATTAGATATTATACAAAAGTTCAAGGTATGTGACATTTCTGACTTTAAAAAATCAAAAGCTGGCATGACTGCTCAACATGATCGTATAAGATCATATAAGAAGAATGGCTCAGTTTCTAGGGAGCTATTGATTTATCAGAACCATAAACCAAACTGGGTTTAATCTGCTGCTTCTCATTTTAAATACCCTTTTTGACAAAATATCGCCAATCTCACGAAAACAAACTACAGAAAAGTGATTTTTAACCTGATAAATCTACTGATTAGATTACAACAAAGCCCCCAGTAAACTATTTTCTGACCTCCTGAATTGATTTGCAAGAGAAAATGCAATGCAGTCAGCATCCATAATGCAAAGATCAGCCTAATTAATTTTGAAAAAGCACTGGGTTTAACTGGCAATTCTGAACACTGAAATGGTTTGTTTGCATCTTTGGCCAGGATAGCACATACATCTAGGAAGATTAATTTGTTCTTAGTGTTGCCAAAGGTGTAATTGAATACACCTTTGAGAGAGAGAAAAATGTTACCTTTTCTGGGGTAGTGAGTAATTATAGAGATTCTTACTTGGAAATGGTATTAGATTTTACCTCAGCAAATAGAAAATTTGGAGGTAGTGTTTCTTTTCTTTCATTTTTTTTTGCCTCTGACTGAATTACCATATTAAACAAATATGGAAAACATTAAATAAATAAACAAGCATTGCTTAACAACCAAACCCAATTAAACGCTAAAAGGAGAGGAACCATTAGTGCAATTTTGTGCCACTACGACCAAACAACAGACAATCAATTGGTCAAGTATCCTATGGGTGAAAGGAAAAACAGGAGTTTGTGGGTAGTGCAATAAAAGTCAGTAAATAAATAAATAAATATCAGCACATATTGGTGGTGGATATTGGAAATCAACCACTCAGCAGCAACAGAAGAAGACTGATGTCACGGAGGGTAGCAGTTATGATGGTGCTGTTTTGTAGCTACAGTATTTTTTTTTTTGCTTTTTCCCCTTCACTCCCTCGCGGATTCTCCAGTCTTCTTTTTCTCTCCACTGCTTTTGCTAATCATAAGCCCCAGGACATCTCAAGGCCTGGTGGACTACGTGTGCAACCCTTTATACACACACACACTGATAGGACAAAAATTGGATCCAGTGTGAATGCAAAGAAGCTTATCATCCAACATTTGCAGGGCTCTGCTCCTTCTTACAGCATGTGTCAACATCGTTTATTAGATGTGGCAAGGGACTAAATAATGTATGATCACAAAACGAAAGGGGGGGAGGGGTGGTGGGGGGGGGGGGGAAAGAAAAAATGAATCTCACCCAGTAGGTGGGTGGAATAATATTTGGAAAGAATATGAAAATTATTAATAGAGCCCCTCAAGGGAGAATTATTTGTGAACATTATCTGGTAAGTCACTGGGATGGGTGCTTCAAATCTATGATTAATCATATAGAACATTTTCAATAATAATCATAATAATAATGATATAATGGAGTGAGAGGTTGTCGTTTACTGTAAAGCCCATACAGAACACACCTGGTCCTCTCACCTAATAACTCATTTGATTCAGAGAAGAGGGAAATGAATTATGCAGACATGACCGTAATTCATTATTTTTCAGAGAATGCACATTCAGCATTTGTTCTGATTGATAAACCCTTCTTCTTTATTTTCCTTCTTTCTTTTTTTTTTTTTTTTGATTCAAATGAACAACACTCAACAGTCATATGAACTCTCCCCTTCTTCTCCCAACTCCTCAGCATGTCTGCAGACAGTGAAATTAGCATATTTGATTGGACAACATAAATTTTAAGTCATTTTAAGTCACTCCAGTTTCACAGCAAAGTTAAAATACGGAAGGCAAGGTGAATTTAAAACCGTGCTACAGACCCAGGCTTGCGCACTGTAGCGCTCCCATAAGACAGAGCAGCCAGCTTACACAACAATTAGCTGGGTCTGCAGAATCTTCCTTGCACATTAATGTATAGTGTATTAACCTCATCTGTGCCTGTGATTATAACGATCAGGCCAGCTATGCACCCTCTTCACACACAGCGAGTACAGGCTGTTTAAGAAGAACATCTCTGGCTCTCACAGAAGGTTAAGTAGAGTGATCAAGTGGTCTGCAAACCAAAGCAGGGAACCCACTGCATCCAGGAGGAAGAAGCGTCATGGACTGTCGCAATGTGCCAGAGCATTCGAAACTGCCATAGCTGAACCAAACGTATATTAAATACTAAGTAGCTTTTATTGCCAGATGTGAAATTCCTCAAGCAAAAATTCACTTCTGAGATACCGTGTAACTGACTCCCCATCTAACAGTATGGAACAAATCCTGCTAGCAGAGCGAGTCCACAAATTGCATTAAAAACACTCAATTGGGGCTGGGATTGGATCGAGCCTCATGTCCCTCACTATCCCATTAAACATGAAACCGCTTAATCTTCCAAACTTGCTGACACACGCACAAAAAAAAAAACATTCCCAAACCCCGTTTAAATGTTAAGAAATCAAGGAAGGGAAAAACGTGAAAACTGTATTTAAAAAAAAAAAAAAAAAGCATGAAAGTAATGTAGCTTTGCTATTGGCCTAATTACTTCACAGTGTCAAACTGCTTCTCTCAGCAATATTGTCCCCTTCTGATGCTCTATGGCATCACAAGAAACAAAGACTCAAACTGTCACCTCATCCAAGTTAGCACTGAATGGTTTATTTGACTGGAACATGTTTCATTCCTTTTGATTACACGTAAACAGCTTTTGACATGGGTCTACTTTAATGTGTACAACATGCAGAAAATGGGGCAAAAAATGCCTGCGTACAACTGAACCTGTCAACAGCCAGTACCTGCTTTAAATCTGTCTTCTTCTTTTCTTTTTTTTTTTCTCCCCCCTCCACTTGGTTCAGGCAATCTGTGGGAACCAGGCCTGTGGAACCTAATCCGGTTTTTATCCACACCTCCCTCTCCTGTATCACACTTTCAATTCTACTCGCCGGCTCCTTTGTGTGATTTTCATTTGATCTCGCCTTTAAAATTCAAAATCTATTCAAGGTTTTTTTTTTTTTGGTTTCATGCCGTAGCCGTGAAGCCCTATTTTTACACGAGATTTTTTTTTTTCTTTTTTTTTTTTTTAAATTGCAAATCAACAAAGTTTGATTTAGGCAAATGTGAGCGGAACATTTTTTCCCCCCTTCCCGTACACATCACCTTTTATGAGCGTGTAGATTTACCATGTTAACATGGGACTTTAGGCAGGCTGATCATGGTGAATATTAGTCTGTCATTGGCTGTGGTATGGAGATCAGCCCATGGTTATCCATCAGAGGCCTACAGAAGAACCTACAGTAGCTTGAGTTTCATCTCTGCAGGAACACGCTGATTAATGGTTGGCCTGATGTCTAGACAGATCACCGGACGTCAATGGTGTCTGTATTAATATTGAGTGACACAGTGAGTGATGGGGAGAGCCACATCCTCAGTTAGTCATTAATGCTCTCAAAGGGAAAGATCTCCTACGGCATAGCCACACATTTGACCAAGTCAACACTACACTTTGCCTAGAAACCCCACAAGTCTCCCAAATTAGGCTTTTGTTCCTTTAACAGTATGGAGTTCACTTTGCAAAGCAGATGTCAAAAGGAAATGACCAGTAGCTGACTGAACATATAATCACTAGTTTGTCAACAAAAAGGAAAATATATATAAAATATTGATTGTAAGGCGTATGACTGTCAAGTTCCCGGAGTGTACACGGCCTTAGAGTAATTCGTTGTGTTGAAAAAAGGGAAACTAAACAACCTTTTTTCATTTAAAAAAAAGATTCTCAAATGCCAGCATGTATCTCTTTGCATTACCACAGTTGGTTCTGAACAAATACAGCAGAATGTAAAACAAGCAGAGAGACTTAAACTGAGCTTGACAAAAACCATCCACATAAGGACGGAATCTATCTATAGCAGGAATTAATGAATTTCATCTCACAACACATTCCATACTAAGCTCTGCCAAATACTATGCTATAATGCTGTAATATATATATATATATATATATATATATATATACACACACATATACATACATATATATATATAAAAAACAAAAGATATATATATATATATATATATATATATATATATATATATATATATATAGAACAAAAGCAGTTCTCAAAAGCACTAAGCTACAGAGACTAAAGCATGCAGTACATAGTAGCAATGGAGTTAGAGAAAACACAGCATGTATATTTGCAAGATTTAAAAACCAAAGCACTATAGTTGCAATGCAAACCCAACTAATTTGCATATTGTAGACAACAGACGTGTAAACAAGCAAATTATGTTGTTCAAAAACAGCTCATCTTTCATAATTCCTTTTAAATGTCTGAAACTGAATAAGCCTTTTGTGAATTCTGGGAAAAGTACACAGGTTTTCTCTCTCTCTCTCTCTCTCTCTCTCTCTCTCTTTTTTTTTGTGAGTAATACCCTTCAGTAATGTATGCAAAAAAATTCTGTGTTTCTGAAGAGCTTCACCGTCTCAGCAAACAAACACAGCATTCTCTCATATGGACTGTAATGAAATATAACTCCAAAGAGCATAACACAGCCACACGCTTCAATTTAAATACAAACTCATATGTTTTTAATAAGTAGGACAGAAAACATGGAGAGATGAAACACAGGGATCAATTCTGAAATGTCACAATGAAATAAATTCGGAATTTCAGAAGTAGACCGGACTGAGTGAGTTGAATATTTTGTACGCATCCACACATACCTGGAAAACGTCACCACGGAACGCTATCTGCGTGTATCTGTCAGTCCATTCTGTAACGATGAACTCCACCGCTACAGCACGCATCACAAGAGGAGTGGAGACTTTAGGCCCTTTCTCAGTTAACATGTCTCAGCTTACTCAGTCACAACAACACACACAGCACGGGCGTAAATAGCCCGACATAAAGCACCGGTAGCCAATCCTTCCTGACATTTGTGTTGATATTGTCACTTAAGAGAGACAGGGGAGACATGGATTTGCTGCTCTCCTGCTTTTCAAGGTTTATCATCAACATTTCAATGGCTTTTTAAGATGACCTGTCAGAGCTGACTCATCTCGGCTTTCGTCACCTTTCTGAGGCCCTGTTCCACCCTAGCGTTTGTGACTCCAGTCACCGAAGGCAAGACACACACGCTTGACGAGCACAAACACGCTATTTAGGCCAGGGGCACCCCAAAACAAAATATCATGATTTATCCCGTTTGTATCTATGTAAGGCCATGCAGTATATGCAACGCTTATGTAAGAAACGCTCAGATATTATGGGTTTAGCAACTCTTACCACCATCGTGTCTTGCTGAATTTTAACATCGTAGTTATTCCATAAACTGTACATGATAGCACAAAAGTCTAACCTGCTTGACAATGAAGTGAAAGGGAGTGAGGTTCATGCTAAAAGGCTTTGTGCCATGAAAATGATGCACAGAAACATTTGTTTGCGCGTGAGAGACACTGTGACGTGAAGACGTTTCTTTTCTGAAACACTGACTAAAATTGAGAGCGGCCAATGCACGACTTCATACTTTCTATAATCGCAAAGCAAACAAATGTATATTTACAAACAAATGTTGATTTGCAAAGACTTACATGTTTCCATTCCACACTTATAATCCTAATCAAAACTACAACGTATAGAATGGCATCAGGAGCAATGGTCTCTACAAGCCTCCAAGGCATGCGTACCTTATTTTCTCTTGAAATCTACGGAGCAATAGAGTAATATGAGCATTTTCTACCTATCAGTGGATAATGGATTTGGTATTGGGTTTTCCCATGACATTTAGAGGTTAATTTGCACTGGTTTCATGGTTACTTATTGACGGCTGGCCCGGATATTTGCATTCACCACGCTTTTTATTGACACAAATGATTAATATGCTGCCAAATCAAACAGGATAGCCAGACAGAAGTGGAGAGTGTGTCATGCACATGGGTTGAGTATCTTTTTTTGATCTGTTTTATCTACTTTATCTGTTTTATGATGCTATTGTAAGAGGGGTCTTTTTTTTATTTGTAAGGGAAAGAGGTTAGTGGTCTTAGAGCTGAAATATGACCCGAAAGCATTCCTCATTTTTTTCTCTACTTACATTAAGAAAATTTCGTCATTTTCTCAGACACAAATTTTACAATGTCTCTTAGGTGATGGTGTTTGTTTTTTTGTTTTTTTTGGCTACGAGCGCCCTCGTATATCTCGTTTTGCGGGCGTGAAAATTGCGAGTTTTCATCGTGGTTGATGTATGTGCTGGCTGGCTGCTCTTGGCATTGCGAGGCAGGGGTCAGGGTGCCACGCATCCTGTTTCTCCAGCTTTGATCCCTGTACTGCCAGTTTCGCTCGGAAGGTGGAAGAGGAAGGAGAGATTCTCCACGGCCCTGCCGCATGCCTACGACCCTCAGATTTGTTTTCGTCTGTGCTAATATCCTGACAGCCTTGCAGAATCAATCGCTTCGCTATCCTTTCCTCCTCCTCCTCCTCCTCCTCCCAGAATGCACCGCTTCCCTTAATAGGTTTTTTTTTTTTTTTTTTTTTACTGTTACCCCTGCTCGGGTTCTACACAGGTGCTTTGTTTGTTGATTCGTAAAACAGTTGTTCATCGTATGAATATATGCCTTAGGATTTAAGAGATTTCAAAACGGTTCACAATCTGTGAAAAAACACTCTAAAACCCCCCATCAAGTCTCAGTCCATGTCACAGTGATTCTGCAGCTGTGCAATCATATTTGACAAGATACTGTAGGCTGCTGATGTTTTGATGATTAAACATATATATATATATATATATATATTTTGTCAGATTGTGGGTAGATGCAATACAACATGTGGCAAATTTGTTCAAGTCATAAAACACACAGTTCTTGATCCTTAGCAATGTTCCCCAATAGCTCTCTCCTTAGACTCTCATCCTTTGCTAATTCCAAACGGTTGTGCTTAAATGTGTGTAATTTCCCATCCAGTGATTCGCACGGCATGTCACCAACTCGGAGTGAAGTATCTCGATGTTCAAAGGAGTTCTAATATGGAATGATGGGAGGCCTGGGGAGGCTGAGAGCAGTTGACACACAGCTGTCTTTGCAATAAATCTTGCAAATCCACGGTACAAAAAAAAAAAAAAAAAGGCATCTCCTGAGAATTCTTTGTGCTGTAATACCGAAGCTCCGAACAGCTAACTGAAAAGTAAAAAAAAAAAAAAAAAAATTAAAATAAAATACCGTTAGAACTCTTCCCATCTCCTCAAAACAGCTCAGCGCTACTTACGTTAGGCCTATGGAAAAAAAAAAAGAAGCAAACTGATAATTAGATCCAAATGTGTTAACAGGGCAGTATATAAACCGGGCTGAGAAGGATGACCTTAGGAAGAAAACAATGATCATGGTATTCAGTCTCTTGGTAAGTATGCAAAAAAAAAAAAAAAAAAGAGCATTGAGCCAACAAATTAAATACACAGTGCACTGTATGCGTACCAGACAAGGTTAA